>NC_134471.1:29331618-29517196 GCF_964194025.1 Convolutriloba macropyga
TAGCGAGCCCAGTTTTAGTCTCATTGTTGATTTTTGGAATGAATTTGGATTCTGATTAATTTTTGGGTCAGTTCTTATTGAAGTTTTTTGCTTTTTTTAATCCCAAATAAAAAAAATTTTTTTTAGGTTCAATTTTTGAGAAATTTATGTTCTGATAAAGTCCAATTGAACAGTTTTGGGTGTTATGAGTAAATTTCTTTGTTTTTATGGCACCAACAGTTTTATAAATGTTTACTCAATTCTTGAATTTTGATGTACTTTTTTATGTCTTATGACTGAGTCTAATTAATTAAATGTTTAGTGAGACAAGCTATTACAAAACTATCTAATGCATTCAGTTGACACCTAATGGTCTTCGGTAGTGCAACTCAAAAAAGTATCTATAATTCATCACATTTTTATGGATATACTGACTTTTTGGTCGAATTAGCTCTTCCGAAATTAGCTATTCTTTTAATGAAGCTTCACAGATCAGATTCAGGTTGCTAAAATAGGGACAAATTTTCAATTTTTTTAGTATATAGATTTTGATCTTATGGGGTTCGAAACCGTTTCTTCTACAGTGTTTTGGATATCTCCCTACACTAGCAATTTTGTTGTAGTATGACATCCTGAATTAATGACGGGGCTCAATGGTTTGGTATGAAAACATAAACAAAACCAATGAATCATCTCAGATGATAGCCGATTGATTTAGTGACTTTGAAAAAGCTTTCATCTGGAGCTTACCTTTTACTTTTTAGCTGAGGATGGTCTTATGGGGGTTTCAATAGACAGTATCTTAGGGCTTACCTGACTAATTAAAGTTCTATGTCTCTGGTCTATTACTCCTCTATTCTGAGTATTACTATGTAATACTCGTGTATAATATACAGTGCACGGGCGCCTATGCTAAAAAGTCTAAACTATATCTCAATTTTAAATCCAGAACGTAGATGAGACAGGAATGTACTTCGCTGTTATGTCAGTTCTGACTCAAACAGCAACCAACTAAAAGATTGGAGGGATATAGACATAAACAGAAAAAACATACATTTTTTTTGTAATTCAACTAATCAGAACTGAGTGTTTCAGTTTTTAAATAAACCTTCTTTTGAGATTATTGGATGTCAGCCATTAATGGCTCCAACTTTCCAGGTTATTATGTTTTTGTTTAGTCTAGTCTGTGAGTCTCTTTGGTATATTCTGCTCTCTTTGCTCATGGTTTTCTTCTTTTTTATTGTTCTTTTCTGTTGATTTTTGTGGTTCGCCAAGCAATCCCCTACATGTTGGAGACTTTTAAAAATCAACAACCACAAAAAATTATCAATTTCATCAAACACTGGTTCGGCTACTCCCAGAGGATGCAATTCCAGTTCTCCGGTTCCGGTTGGGCAAAGTAGTTGTTCTTCCAGTGGACGACTTACCTGAGTTACCTGACCTGACAGGTAATAAGTGTTAGCTGTCAGGTGTAAAAGATTTTTTTAATTTTAAAGTTTACAGTGAGTGCTAAAGGTGTTTTAGGTTTTGGTTAAATTGTTTTAATATCAACATTCCCACACTGCCTTTCTCACCTCATACGGCCTTTCTCTTACGGCCTTTCTCACCTCTTTTTTTGGTGATTGTCGGTCGGCGGTGGATTTCTATCGTATTCGTGTCAGCTTTGTTGGCGACGCTGCATTCAAAATGATACGTGTGATATTCATCACAGAGTATGATTGCTTTAATGGGGGTTATGAATGTTCGTTCGGGTGCCCATTTTGGTTGGAAGATATAATAATTTTTTACAGTCTCGAAGCTCCTGAGGGCGCCTGTTAAGTATTGATGGTGAATGCGGTAGCTAAAGTTCAGGAAGTACGGTGAGGTCAATTGATCATTTTCATGAATGATTTTGTCGTGTAATTGACCCAATCCCTGAAAAAGGTATTTTAAATCAGATTATGAAAGAGCATCGTTTCATCCACCCGGAATCTGTTATTCTGGACTTTTTCGGCGTAGAGTGCAGGAAATTGAAACTTAGCTCGTGTTCGAAAGCGCTGTAAGCTGCGGTGACGCCTTCACCACCAGATGATCAATATAACAAATGTCGGTATTTCAAATTCGAAGTTGTAATGGTATAAGAAGCGTTCTATAAGGTTGTAGAACTGCTTTAACAAGGGGTGGGTTGCTTGGTGGCTTTTGTCCCTCCTCATGTTTTTCGTACTTCTTTTTACTGATTGGCTAGTCTGAGGGTAATGGGGGTAGAAAAATGGACCCTATGTTTAAGGTTATGAAGTGGGGGTAATGACGAAGTTTTGATCCGTACGGAATGTTTGCCCAATTTCTGTACGACAGAAGGGGGTTGTAACTGGAGGGGTATGGATTGGACGTTTTGTTGGTCGATTTGGGTAAATCATATTGTATCAATTATTCCACTTTCGTGTACCTCCTGGAAAGTTGATTGGTGGAAAAATTGACTTAGGGTTGTTGCTGCGTGAGGTCACAGCGTTGGGAAACCTTAAGTTATCTTGGCGTATGTGTGCCAAATTTCTTTCAAAACATCTTTGATGATTTCGGGTCTGGGGTGAGTTTTTCGTTAGTGAACTGATTGGTCCAATCTTTGCTGCATAATAGCTGGTGGTGGCGGTGGACGAACTTTTGAGGAGTATATTGGAAGTGGTGTTTGTTTGGTTGGTAGAGGGTTTGTTAATAAATGGTTACTGTAAGCATGGTTTGCGATTTGGTTATTAAGAGCTGGGTTAGCAGTTTCTGGTCTGAATGGTAATCATTAAATATTTGGTATACTTTGGTGGTATACCTAAGTATCTTTAGTGGTTTGAGGACGTGGTTGCTTCCATCTTTTTGGTATGATTACGTCTCTGTTAGTGGTGCTAATATTGTTGTTCCAAGTGACGATGGTAAATTTATGAAGGGTGGATCTTGATTGGCTTTGTTATGTCGTCTAATTACAATAGTTGAAAATGCTTTGTCTGAAAGAGTGGTTGTCTTTGATAAGATGGATGGTAATATGGATGGTAAGATGCATATGTTGTTAGTTTCCTTTCATTTGCCACATTGCATATTGTTATTGAGTACTACCAATTATTTGATGGCATTTTTATTCGTTTTGAAAAGTTAATGAACCTTCAAGTGGTTATATTTTGATTTTTTACCTGGCGTATTTGGTTGGAATATCTATCCGTATTATTGAAAAATGGTATTCATCAAATAATTGGTATAGTTTGGTGGTATACCAAGGTATCTTTAGTGGTATGATGACATGGTTGGTACCATAAATTGTGTTATGATTACGTCTTTGTTGATAGCACTAATTTTGTTGTTTCAATTGACGATGGTAAATGTACGAGGCTTGGATCTTGATTCGATTTGATTGTCGTCTAATTACAATAGTTGAATATGCTTTGTCCGAAAGAGTGGTTGTCTTTGATAAAAATGCATGGTAATATGTATGGTAAGATGTATGTGTTTTTATTTTTTTTTTTCATTTGCCAAATGGAATCTTGCTATTGAGTACTACAAATTGTTTGATAGTATTTTTTTAATATCTTTTAGAAGATTCATTCTTCAAATGGTTGAATTTAGACTTTTCATCAGTGTTGATTGTGTTTGATGGCAGATAAACGTCGGCGTTTTCACAATAATTGTACCGACCCACCGTAGTGGTGGAGGGACTATATACTGAATCGGGTTTTTTTTGGTCTGTGAAAGTTGACCGATCATATATTCATTCTAGAGGATTGTGAGTGGTATCAATAGAAAGCCCGTCTAGCGTAAAATATATAACTAAAAAGGTTTTTTGAATTACTTTTTTCCAGCGGAGTTATCGAGGATTAAAGATTCATTCTTTCTGTATTATCACGCAATTTTTAAATGTCAATTTTTAAATTTCCACGCAATGTGATTTTATGGTCATTTTGATTTTCAAAAACACATATTTATAAAAAACAATAAAATATTGAGCTTTCCACCTTTTTCTTCTTTTTGGTCAGCTCATAGCGTTATATCTATATATTCATTTCTCATCGTCTTCCTGATCAAATCAAATATACTGTTCTATGTTTTAATTAATGGGTTTTCTGCTTTGATAGTACAAATTTTGACAGAAAGTTTTAGACAATTTCCTGTATTTGATGCTCTTTTTTTGTCTTGTCACACTATTGACAGGCGATATATTACATTATTGGCAACTAAAATGAGGACATAAACAAAAAGATCAATTTTTCAGTGAAGAGATTATGGTTTAAACTGATTCGACTCCGCCTTCTAGCAGAAATTAATGAAATTTTGTTTTGGTTTTGTCCTTAATTGTCAATCTTTTTGTAGTGTAACCTAATTTCTGGATAATTGCAGGTCCTATCATCAATCTATGAATGTACAGATGACAATATTCACAGATTTTGTTTGATAGCTAAATTTTATCTTGGTTTCAAATCAATTGTTTTTATTGTAGACGACAAAGGGTACAAAAGTATTTTTTGTGTTTGCAATTTTGTGTAATTTGTTGTGGACTGGCTACCTAAATTGTGTAATTTTATCCAGTGATTGGTCTTTCTGAAAGGCGGAACTGAACAAATCCTATTTTTTTAATGCTTTGCTCATTGGTTTAACGACTTCGAAACCGGTTTTTAGCAAAATATTAAATTATTTTCTGTTTTTTTCCTATTTGACGTTGTTTTTGTTATTAATTGACAATTTTCGAATATTGTCAGATATTGACGGCTTTTTTGGATGTAAAAAAGAACCTAACTTATGGATTTCATTTTAGAACGAGAGGTTTTCTTTTGTTTGAAGTCAACTCTTTGAAAAAAATAAACACGAATATTTTTTTGCACTTTTCTGTACGGTGGTCTACTTGCTTAAATGTGTTCAGAGAACGCACAATTGAACACATTGGATGTTTTTAGTGTTTCGCTTCTTGCTTTAACGGCTTCGATACCGTTTTCTGCCAAATATTTTCTATTTTTATCTTTTTTTGTTCTTATTGTTGTAAAATGATAACTTCTGGGTAGAAGCAGGTCTTAACAGCTCCGTATGGTTGAACAAGGCACCTTTTTACTGATTTCAGTTAGTAGCTAAACTTTTTAATACTTTTGAACCAAATGTTCAAAAAATATATAGAATTCTTCTTAATTTGCACCTTGTTGTTATTTTTGCGCTACCTAATACCTGACATTAATAATTGCAGGTCTCACATCACTTTTTGTTGCTTAAAGAGGGCACAATTGAACCATTTTAAAGTTTTTAGAGCATTGTTTTTTTTGCTTTTACGGCTTCGACAGACATTTTAGCAAAAACTTAAATTAAATTTGTCGTGCATTTTGTAGATATACGACAAATTCTGAAAAATTATATAACGAAATTGAATGGTCTTCTTTGAAAAAAACAATGAACATATTTTCTGAACACAATTAATACTTAGTATTTTTGTCACTTTGAAATTAATTGTTTTCGAAAAAAAAAAAACAAATTTGTCATCTTCAATACTGGTTACCTAAACTCAATTTTCAGAGGTTACTTGTCTTATTATTGGTGTTTAATTGGTGTGCAATTGTTTATATCTTAGTTTTTACGCAATAGATTATGGTTTAAGCGGCTTCAACGCCACTTTGTTGCGAAAATTAATGGAATTTTTTTTTCTCATCTGAAATTGGTGTTTGTTTTTGTAGACGTTTTCCAGATACTCTAGGTAAAGACAGGTCTACATTTCGTCATTTCGAAGTAAGAAAGAACTTAATTTTTTTAAAATTTCATTTGTTATCTAATGGTTTTCTTTATTCACAATTATTTATTTTCAAAGAAAACTAATTGTTGTTTTTAGTTTGCCGTTTTTGATCATTTTTGTCTACTTGTTACTCAGTCTCATCAAGGACTGGTCCCATGTTTTTCTAGTGAAAGACAAAATTAATTCATTAGTTTAATTTTTTTTACTGTTATTAGTTAATTTTATTTAAAGAAAAACAGATATCGAGGTTTGGATGTAAATGTTTGCTGTTGCTATTTGATTTTTTTGTTTTGTCTTCTAGCTTTAATAATGGCAGTTTTCATTGGCCCACTAATGTGGCATTAGTTGCCCTTCTAAGTGATTCAATTTGAAACAATTTTTTATTCGTACTTTCCTCATTTGGTAGACAATACAGCCGAAATTGTGGATAAGCGTGGCCGGAACGTCATGTGCAAACGCACATTACCCAGCCTCCTTGTTTGTTTCAGTAAAACACAATGCGGACAAGTGAAGGGCAGCAAAAGGAGCTCAGGTAATTTATGATAAATTCAATTTAGATTTAAAAATTTCTCAATTTTGATCACGTTTTTTGGTCGATATTCATAAATAGATGGTTTCACACAAACCAACATTAATGAGTAACGCCAACTGTAACGAAAACATATTTCTAGCATTGAGAAGTCAGATTTCAAGATTTTGGTTTCAATTTTTTGGCAACTATACGCCAGCATTGTTGGACAAAAGTCTAATTTTTTGCGACAAATCATCTTTCACTTCCTTTATTAGCTATCTTGAGGTTGTATCCGCAACACCAACCAAACGTTCTTCAATCTGAGGCCATTGGAAAGCCGGACGATGACGTTAATACATGCGGTCAATGTATTTTAGCCATCATCGAAACAACAAGCGCAGAGGTCATACAGCTGGTGGTATGTGCGGCTATAATGTTACAAATATAAAGCATGATCAATTTCTTTTCAAAACAAAATTGGACCAGAGGAGTTTTGCGAAACATTCTCACAGTGACGTCATCTTTCATCAATACCCGTGGAATCATTTTACCAATTAAATACAATTAAATCCATTATCAAAATCCAACTGAAAGAAAATCCAAACGCCCAATAATATTTACTGATTAACCATAATGACGCAGTGATAATACATTCTGGTTTCAAACCCATTCCAATGAGCAACAAACAGAAACTCTCAGATTAAAATTGGCAAGAGAACGATTCTAGTCTATAATTATGATCGATAACCAATACAACTGTCGAATCAAATCCAAATTGAAATCTTTCAAATGCTATTTTTTTTTAAATTGCTCGTTGACAAAGTTGTAGCACCATGATGAGATGCGCGACCTAACCCATCTCTGCTCAGACCGACTTGGGTTGCGCACAGGTGGCTAAATTGCAACTCATCGACAGAGTGGCGGCAAAAACCTAAGGTCCGCAATGTCTTTTCAGGTCCAATCCAGTCCTGCACGCTGTGATCAAAGCACAGACTAATGCCTGGATATTTTTGAGGCATGGTCTGAATAATATGAACAGAGCCCTTTCCATAGCCTGTATGATCTGACCATAATAGTTTGGATATTTTGATCAAAACCAACATGCTCAGCCGCAGAAAATAGCCAGTCGTCCAAAAATATTAATTCAGCCTCAAAGCGATGGCATTTGCAGAAATTTACTCCATTTTATTTGATGATAAGAAGAGATTTAGAATCTACGCTAAAGACCAAATAGTGTCTGGTGTTGGTGAGTTGTGCATCTTCATTTACAAGGAAATAATCTTGTTTGACGAGGAGCTCAAAAAAAGTAATTAGTAATTTCAGTTATTCAATAACAAAAACAATTTTCACTGCTACATTGATTAATTGCTCTCAAACGAAATTTGTAGCAATTATGTTAGTCCTGTCGGTCTTTTTCATGCGATTTTTCGCTTGACCGATTTTACGTCTGACGCTTTTTGACTTTTCGTCCTCAAATTGGGATAAGCAGGTAGCGCCCTGCGGGCATTAAGTGCTCTTAGAGCTTTTCAACTCTGTTTCAGCTCAAACTGTTTTGGAGAATTAAACTGATGGTGTGAAGGGCTGTTCTTAGAGAGGTTGAAGACCCCTCCACTGTTGACCCCCCCACTACTGCCTCTACCCCCAAACCACTGTTGCCCCCATCAGCCCTCGGTGCAGCCCCCCCCCCTGATCCCCCCTCCCCCCACCCCCACCCGTTTCTAGCTGCTGACGAACATCCGCTCGCTAAAAACAAAAACACGCAAATTTAGAATTTTTGCAAAATATCTTTCAAATTGTTTCAAATATTTTTTACATTTTTGATATTTATTTTTCTTAGGTATGGAATGGTTTCAACATTTTAACATCACGAATTTTAGCATTTTTTTGACAAAATGTGCAATTTTTTTTCAAATTTTTTAATATTTATTATTTATTTTTCCTCATTCTGGTCTTTCTAGACCCACAGGCCAGAAAACCTCCTCAGAGGTTTGATAATAAGTTACTGACTAGTTCTTATTGGTCATGGAATAGTTTTTCAAATTTTAATGTCACAAATTTCAACAATCTTTTGATAAAACTTGCTTCTTTTCAATTTTTGTGAAAATGTTGGTCGTTTTTTGTAGGTTTTTTCAGCCTTAAAAGCCAAGGAACCTTCTTTAGAGTTTGAAGATTTGTTACTGTATAGTTTTCAGATGTAATAGAATGTCTTGCAAGATTTTAACATCACGAAAGTTAGCATTTTTTGTTACTTTTTGCCATTTTGTTCCAGTTTTTCCCATTTATTTTTTCTTACTATTGAGCTGCTGCATAGTTTCTAGAGTTAATGGAATGGTGATCAATATTTTTTATGACTCCAGTTTTAATAATTTTTTGATAAAACTTAAATTTTTTTTCGAATTCTTGGAAAGTTTTAATGTTCCAAGTGTATGGATCTTTATGAGCCAGTGAAACTATTTCAGGCTTGAAACAAGGATACTGGATATTCTCTTGAGAATGTTTCTGAAGGTTTTGTTATCTTGAATTGTAGCAAGAATTTACGGCGAATTTGAAAATTTCTGTTTTCAATTTTTGTCTATTTCAGTTTTTTTCTATATGATTTATTTACTAACAAGGCTAGAAAATTAGAAGTTCCAGAGTGGAATCCCATCATGGAAAATATTCTTGTCTCTTATTCGCCCTCTGTCGGTTAGGGTTTCTTTCCTTCTCTTTCTCGTTGACGTTTTATCTCTTTCTCTCTCTCTATCTCTCTGTCTCTCTTTTTTTGTTCGTGCCGCACTTCAGCTGCTGTTAGGCGGCGTAATGTCATCACCTCTGGTCAAGAATGGTAAATTTATTAACAAGGAGTTTTAGTAGAAAATTTTTTTGTCATATATGAACTAACAGGCATTTTTAGGAAATTATTGTTAATTGCTCTTAAAAGCAATTGGTATCAAATATATTAATCCAGTTTGCCTCTTTTATGCAATTTTTCGCCTGGCCGTCTTTTCGTCTGACCCATTTGATTTTCGTCATCAGAAACCGGATAAAGAGGTAGCGCCCAGTTTGCATAAATTTTTCTTAGAGACGTTCAGCCCACTAGTCTTCAATTAAGCGATTAACAGAAATTGTTGTGGTGACTTATACTTACGTTGTGAAGGGCGGTTCTTAGAAATTGAATCCACAGCTCCGCTGCGCTCACCATACGCCCCTTCAATTAATATAAAGCTAGCTTCACTATACTGTGGCTAGCTACTTACGAAGCCAAACGCTCGCCGGTCGTTTGAGAGCAATTCGCCCGACGGTAATCTGTTATGTTTAAATTTTTTGTTTATGTCTCACCATCGCGCAACCAAATAGCTTAGCAACCCCACTGAGCGACCCAAATTTGTCTGATCAGAGATCATTTCAGTCTAGAAAGTCTGATGCCCGCAAATTGGCCTATAATTCATGGTGTAAATGCCTAAATCGTTAAGTTGGGACCAATTAACGAACTTAAAAGCAGACCTCGCAACAAACCCTCCAAATTAATTAAACCAAATATCTTTTGCCGACCAACTCCATAAGTAAATAAAAATGAAAATAAATTGAGTATTCCATCAGCTAAAACTTTAGCGTATGCCGTAGCCTGGCTAGTAATTTTGCTAATATTTTCATCATGTTAAAGATTTTTTTGTCATACTGATCAGAGCAAATTCAGAGGAAAATCAAGATTTTCAGAATAAATGCAGAGAAGAAGGTCATAATGTTCAGAATAAATGCAGAGAAAAAATCATTATGTTCATAAAAAATTCAGAATTTTACGATGAATTTTCCCATGAAATGTCTAAAAAGTGCCATGATCAGAACTCTGGTCATAGTAAAAATCATAATGGAAATTCTATGACTCAGTACTGAATTGTTATGACACACAGATCCGGGAGCATTATATTAATGTTTTAATTATTAATATTTAAAATCCCCAGTGATTGTGGAATTTTTATCGTGTAAGATCTGACAAAATTCTGACAAAACCATCTTGCTAATAGCCTGTAAGGGGATGCATCTTCTTATCAGATCTGATAAGACGTTTATCAGATCTTATACGATAAAAATTCCTCTTATAAGATTTTACACGATAAAAATTCCTCTTATAAGATCTTACACGATAAAAATTCTTCTTATAAGATCTTACACAATAAAAATTCTTCTTATAAGGTCTTACACGATAAAAATTCTTCTTATAAGATCTTACACGATAAAAATTCCTCTTATAAGATCTTACACGATAAAAATTCCGTCTTATCAGATCTTACACGATAAAAATTTCCTCTTATATAAATTCCTGAAGTATGGTATATTCTTCATATTGAAGACAATTCAGAGTTGCTCTCAAGCAGTAGCCGAATAACTACAGCATGCAACACTTAAGTGTCAGAGCAACAAAGAGAAAAATATCTTATACTGTCTTTTAAGACTTATAAGATATTGTAAAAAAGATTATTTGAGTGACAGGGGCTTTCTCCGAAGCGGTGATTATCAAACAGGCTGAAAATTTTTTTCAAAAACCAAAACTATCTTGGACTGCTAAGTTTAGCCATAGTAAACAGTTAAGACTCACAATAAAACTGCAGCCAAAACAGAATCAACAAGCATTTTTTTGTTTCATAATTGGTTAGCTGACCGATTATTTTTTTTTACTTTCATAGGACCTGACTACGTTATACGGTTAAATTGAAATAATTAAAACATGTCTTATCACATCTTACACGATAAAAATTCCGTCTTATCAGATCTTACACGATAAAAATTCTCTGATAAGAGGAATGTTTATCTTATAAAATGTCTTATCAGATCTTACACGATAAAAATTCTGATAAGAGGAATGTTTATCTTATAAGATGTCTTATCAGATCTTACACGATAAAAATTCCTCTTACCAGAATTTTTATCGTGTAAGATATGATAAGAGGAATTTTATCGTGTAAGATCTGATAAGATCTTACACGTTAAAAATTCTTAGTCAGCATCTTATCAGATCTTACACGATAAAAATTCCACAATCACTGGGGATGTGCAAAAAAACCTTATGAACCTCAAAATTGGAATACGCCCCGAGAGGTTACACCTAGAGAGCATGAAGGGCTCTTAGAGACTTGTTAAACTAGACTCTAAGTATGCGGTTCACCTAAATTATTCCTGCAAATAATTCATTGTGTGTTCATATGTAAGAGTTTGACCCCACACACACATCACGTCATCACGTCTTCTCCCACCCCCCCCCCCACACACACACACACACCACACCTCACCTCACACCTCCCCCCACCCCCAAACCCGAGCACCTGAACAACTAAACGTGAGTGAGTTTCTGTCTGTTTTTATGTTTTTCAGCCAAGTTGTTCTGATCAAGAGTTTGAACGGAAAGCAAAACTAATCACGTCGATTTGCATAACACTTGAAAATCATGATTATGCTCTCAACCTACCTTACCCCCACTTATCATGTCTGCCAAACTAAGCCTTTTCCAAATAATATTATATTAAGCAAATTATGTTTTTTGACTCAATTAGAGGAATTCGCATCCTAAAGGTTTTTACGACTGGGACAGCAAATTTGGGATTTCACACATTTCTTACATTCTAAAGTATTTCAATTGTATTGGTGTGCTGTCTTCTTTTTAAGATCTGGTCACACTTTTTTTGGCCAATTCACGTCAGTGAGAAATCAAATTAGAGTGTTGATTTTTGTCACGCGGAAGTGGTAAAGGGTGTCGTACTTAATTGTTTTGCTGTCGACTTCGCAACGCGAATTCAAGATTGGATATCGCCAAGCGAAATGCTTACCTGAATTTATGAGCTCAATTTTGCGGAGCGGAATTGAAAGAGAGTTTTGATTGCTTCATTTGAATTGGATAAATTAAGACATTGAAACTGATGTGGTTGTCAACAAAAGTAAGTATGAACAGACATGAGTGATCATGCAGCAGGAAAAGATATATGGACGAAAGGACGACAACCAATAAGCGGGAAACATGAAACATTATCTCAATAAAATAATGGAGTGAAAGGCCAACTAATATGAACAAAATTCTGCATCATATTTAATTTTAACTGCACTAAAGTATTTAAAGATGATCAGGTGTCACATACCCCATGAATTAAAAAAAATTGTACATTGAGAACCTTTTTTAATAATAGTAACGTATTTGAATTATTAATACTTGGTCCCCCGTTAAATATGTAATATCAATTTAAGGTACTAGTTATCATACCTAACGATACAAATTAAAATACAGTTTAAATTTGCGAGTTCCAGACGGTTTATTCATAGTTAGTATCAAATTCCGCCTCGTTAACGGTCATCGATATCATATCCTCTCCGGGCTTGGGGCTCCTGTAGCCTGCTTTATTCCTCACTCGCGGGTCAGCAGGAGATACTTCTTCGATTACCGTTTCAATATTCGTTTCATCTGGAGCTTGATCTGCAGTTGTTTGGACTGTTTCATTGATAGAAGTGCTAGAACTCTGGCACATCTCTACATCTCCGGGTCGACCTTGACGTTTTGGTGGAGCAGTGCTCAATGAGTCGGAATGTGTTTCTCGAAATTTGTAATTGTTTGGGTTTCTCAATGTTCGTCCGATTGATCGTTCATCCGCATTTGGATCGACTTGGGGTTGGGAAAGTTTTGCAGGGCTGTTGTTAGCGCATTTGCAGTTGAAATTGGTAACTCGCCGGGCGGGTCTTGATTTGTTGCGGAATTGCAATTTCTGATGGCCGAGAAGTTTGGTGTAATTGGGATTCGACCTCGCATCGCTGTGCAATGTTCGGCTTAGAAGACGATACCCCGCTATCAGGTTCGCATTCCTTGTGTTTGATTTTCTTATCAACCTTGAGTTTGCGAGTGAATTCTTATACAGCACTTAGAATCTTTTCCTCCAGTAGTTTTTCATTTGTTCTGTGTCCGTGACAATCAGTAATCACTTTGAGTGGAGTTTGGCGTTCGAGATGGGTCGCGAACTTTGCAATATCACTATTGCTGGTCGTGACCACCAATTCGCCTGGCTCTTTCATAGTTGATGTGGTGGGACGGACTTTTATTATTTTAGACCCTGAAGCAAGCACTTCAATTAGACCTTCGATGTTTCTCTTCGCCCTTCTCTTTCCATGGATTTCGGGGCCAGTTTGAGTTGAACGGCGCGCTAAGAGAGGGGGATAGGACAGCAGCTGTTGGAAGAGCGGAGAAGTTGTGATCCGCCGTCAGTGTTGTTCTTTTTTTCTCTCCCCCTAGAATCGTGTTGCTCTGGTAATGCCCCTCTCGATCTCGATATCGTTCCGATATCCATACACCCATTTTTCATCGAGAAGAATGGCTTCTGGTGGAACTGAGTCTTCATCTAAAATATACTTTATAATGTTCCCTTACGATATTTTAGACAACTAAGGTGTAGTAAAAATTATGCTCAGCGGGGTATTAGATTTTCTACCTACATGTGCTTCGGGGGGGGGGGAATCTTTATTGTTTTTTGTTTACATATTTGCAGTTGGTGAACGATAATCTTTAATGCATGCTTTATGTAGAACGAATTTTACCAATTTTTTATCTTTGACGGATGCAATCTATTCCTAATAGTCTGTATTAGGCTTTCTAACAGTCCAACTGCAAGTTGATCATTAACTGGAGCTTCAGTAATTTCTATGTTGTTTCTAGTACAGAAGGTCATTAATTGATGTCCCACAAGTCCTTTTGCATGATCCAATCGGAGTTTGCGTGGTACATCATGACAATCAATATGCATTTAAGCTATTTGCCTCGTCAAATATACATGCATTGGGGTACTTAGAAAAACGATCTCTTACGCTTATATATTTTGTCTTGTTGCCCTTTTTGTCATAAATATGGTCCCCCAAAATCAATCTGTATTTCCTGGTTCGGTTGAGCACAAGTTATGTGAGGGTTGAATTGCTTAGCGGTAGTTACTGATTTAAAAACCTAACCAATTGCAGTGCAAGATTTGCACTCTGTCATCTGGCAATCAGTTCAGTAGTAATAGGGTGAGCAAGTCTCCCGGGGGGGTAGACCCCATGTATTAAGATAGGGTATAGGAGTAATTTTTGAGAGAGGGTCTACACTAATGTATTAAGATAGGGTATAGGCGTACATGTATTAAGATTAGTAATAGCGGCCGCCACGTAATAAGATTAGTTATAGCGGCCGCCACGTATTAAGATTAGGAATAGCCGCCGCAACGTTTTAAGATTAGGAATAGCCGCCGCAACGTATTAAGATTAGGAATAGCCGCGGCAACGTATTAAGATTAGGAATAGCCGCCGCAACGTATTAAGATTAGGAATAGCCGCCGCAACGTATTAAGATTAGGAATAGCCGCCGCAACGTATTAAGATTAGGAATAGCCGCCGCAACGTATTAAGATTAGGAATAGCCGCCGCAACGTATTAAGATTAGGAATAGCCGCCGCAACGTATTAAGATTAGGAATAGCCGCCGCAACGTATTAGGATTAGGAATAGCGGCCGCCACGTATTAAGATTAGTTATAGCGGCCGCCACGTATTAAGATTAGGAATAGCCGCCGCAACGTATTAAGATTAGGAATAGCCGCCGCAACGTATTAAGATTAGGAATAGCCGCCGCAACGTATTAAGATTAGGAATAGCCGCCGCAACGTATTAAGATTAGGAATAGCCGCCGCAACGTATTAAGATTAAGTATAGGGACCAGGGTATTAGTAGTATAGTGTGAGTAGATCGGCCGCATTTTTGGGAGCCGGTCATTGGCCTTTCCGCGCAGGGAATTGTACAGGCGGGGAATTGTACAGGCAGCGCGCACGGGAATTGTACAGGCGGGGAATTGTACAGGCAGCGCGCACGGGAATTGTACAGGCGGGAAATTGTACAGGTAGCGGGAATTAACGGATAATTCCCCTCGCAGTAAATTTCAACATGTTTATTGGTATAACCAGCGCATTGTATTAAGATTAGGTATAGCCGCCGCAATGTATTAAGATTAGGTATAGCCGCCGCAATTTATTAAGGTCAGTTATATCCACTAAAATTGAGAAAACTGAAAATTTTTAAAAGAATGAATTATGAAGGTACAAAAAGACAGACACAGTATTAATCAAGTACCTTATAAGTAATTTTAAACACAACAGAGAGCGCTCACAATACGAAAATTGATTCAATAAATTACAAGTTCAGGGGTACAGTATGAATTCCATCAGATAACACTTTTCGTTTAGGATAAAAATATGAGAGTCCTTTCTTTGTTTGTTCATAGGTAGCGACGCAGTGGTTGATTGTCCAAAATCCTCTATTTGTAGATGTTAAATTGATGATTTCTTCCATCACTCGCCGATATTTTTCCAATGGTCCATCTCCGGTCTCTTCCAATGTTCGTTTGTTCAGTCCTTTGCTGCTGAATTTGTACTTATCCGATTTGGCATCGTAGCAACAATATGTTTTGCTACAGAGACAAATCATTTCATTACATCTAAATTCTTCCTTGAACAGACCTGGTTCACGCTCATCGTGCTTTTTATGTTTATCACAACAAGTTCTAGGGAAGAAATTTTGTACAGCATCAGCTTTGAAAGAATCATCACAATCGTGTTCCCTCAGAGTTTCTCAATCTGCTTTTTTAGATGGACGAATGCAATCGTACAAATTATCGTGCGCTAGAGCTAAGTATAAGGAGTCAGTGTCCATTTCTAACTCTTCGAACGTGTCGATATCGCAAAATTTATCAAAAAAATTGTAATAAAGCTCCAACATACTTAATTTTGCGTACTGAAGTATAAAAAAGCCGACTATTATCGGTTCACGGTGCTCAATTTTTGATTTTGATTTTACAAGTTCAACTTCGTATAGTTCTTTTGACACACTGTTAAGTCTCTTAAACAATTTCCCGTTGATAGCTTTGTGTGTCTTTTCATCGTTCAAGTATTTTGTCTCTGTATGTCTGCTTCTGTCCATGATTTGGTAACCATAGGAACTATTCCCTAACAATTTCATTGTTTCTGCTACAACGCTTGATTCAGGATTTTCATCTCCAACTCTTCTAGCATCAACAACCGATTGGAAAAAATTGTTGAAGCATTTTTTGGGTGTGTACTGAACGAAGCGATAAATTTTGGTGCATTTTAGTCCAAGACTAAGGTAAAAATTGAGTAATGGTGTTATGACTGTTCCATTCTCCAACTTGAAGCTTGAAATTAACATGCGTTGCGATTGCTTGAGTAAATCGTTATCAATTGCATAATCCCTCATATAATCACCAATATCTGCTCGACTAACATTAAAGTTTTTAAAGATTGGTGGAAAGTTCGAGAACTTGTATTTCAACCCATCTGGAACTTCGAGATCACACTGAACGTAACCAAATAGTTTATCTTCTCTTATCTTTGTAAGTAGAGATTCTTGAGTCAGAGGTAGCTTGAATGGGAAATTGTTTCTCACGTGAATTTTTACAGATTCATCACCTTTGACAGTTTCCCACCAGTTACATTCCCATATCTCAACAACTTTATATCCTTCGTTTCGAAAATAGTCTCGTCTTAGTTCATCGTATTCCCGTTTCTTTAATCCTTTCTGAGTCTCTTCCTCTGACATGCTTGCTCTTGCTTCCTGACATGCACAGAAGTAAAAGTAACAACCCATTGCTTCAAAAATAGTTTTACAGTGAGCACAAAATCCGTCTACATTAAAACAATCAATCTTTTTCTGAGTTCCAGTTGTGTAGTAGCTTTCAATAGTGCAGTTAGGACGTTGAGATTGTAGGTACGACATAACCATGTTCTCAAATTTCCTCGATTTTTTTTGTCTAGCTTTAAACTTCTGAGAGTCTGAATCAAACTCCCATCTAGTGTAAAGCCCAGTGGGCATTTCTTGACACATTGAGAAGGGGTGAAGTTGACTGGCGTCTATACCCACAATTGATTTGCAAATGTTTTCTGTGTTTTGAATGTAGGTTTGATCCACAATTGCTTTTCTAGTAAACACAATAGAGGGACCACCGGTCATATCTTCGCGTATTTTATCATGTAAATCGTTGTCTGCTTCAACGAAAGGATAGAATTTGCTATTAGTTGATTTGTGTAGACAAATATTTGCTAAATTAGGTAGTCTGCAACCCAGTTTTAACATATCAATCCCTTTGTTATGATAGAATTCCATCATTTTCTGCATCGCTTCTAGTGTCGGGACAACATCTTTGTTATTATACCACCTGACAAAGTCTTGAAAAGTTGTCATTTGTTCGTGCTCGCACACACTTTCCAGATAATTGTAGTTGTCGAATCCCGAGGGGGGCACTACCTTGAACCTAAGTTTTTTCAGAGCCTCCTGTTGCGAAAGTCCACTATTCAACAATTTTGTGAAATCCGTAAATTCTTTTTCCAAGGGATTGTGATCTCTCAACTTACTAAAGAAACATTTGTAAGGCGGTAGGAAAGTTACATCCAATTTGTTTGGTGAGTCGAACCATTCATAAGGGAAAAATCCTTTGGTCTCATTTGTCTTGTAAGCTTTGAGGAACGAATCTAGTGATGTTGCTCCACCAAGAAAGTTTAGAATATCGAGAAACTGAACATCGCCAAATTTAAAGGATACAAAATGATTAGCTTTTTTAATAACCGTTGGTTGAATATCGCGCTCCTGAATGAGGTAGGGTAGTAAATAAGACTTGATAAGATTCAGATCATATTTCCCGCTGTTGAATCCAAATACAGGTAAAATGCTGACATAACGTTCAAAATGTTGTTGTAGTTCGAGAAGTTAATTTTTCTGAATTTGGAGGAATTGAGTCGACATATCAATTTCTTCTTCTTCGATATATTGAAATTCAAACATTGGAGTACTCTCATCTTTCCTTCCATTTAGCTTCTCGAAAATAGAACTTACCCTGTTTTTACTTGCATTTTCAATTGAAGAAAATTTTTGCAACATTTCTGCTTTACTTCTGCTAGCTAGTTCTTCTAATGCTTCAACAAAAGATACAATCAGTGTCTTGGGGTCTCTGTTGCAAAGGAAAATAGGTTCTTGTAATAAATTAGAGGAAATTGACACAGATATTGGTTCATGTTTTCCTATCCAAGTAGTTGTATTGGTATCTTTTAGTTCATTAGATGGAACGCAGATTGATTCGAAGTCAAATACAGCCAAATTTTTGAACAGTTTTTGTTCTTCCTCATATCCAATTCCGAAACCGTCAAGTTTATCGAACAAAGTTTCTCTCAAAGTGTAAACACTCTTCGGATAAATGTGCTGTATCCTATCTTTACAAGATTTCACGTGACGGTGGAAATTACCAGCACGCTTAATAAAGGTATCACAATTAGGACAGCGGAATCGTTTGAAAAACGTGTTGATATCATCAACATAGCAAATGTGGTTGTTGTAGCGCAGTAGATTAATGTTGTTCTCGTACATCTCAATACTTCTTCTGGCAAGTTCACCTACAAAATCCCCGTCCTCAATGTCAATGTCATAAATGAAAATGTTGTGTTTTATAGCATTTTCAACAAACACAAGGTGATCCATTGACACTCCTCTAGTTAATTGCGTCATGACCAGACTCGTGGAGAAAGTCACTGAACAACTTAGCTGCGTTTGTTACCAGCTCAGCTGATCCATACAAGTGAACAGCCACAGCTCTAAACAAGCAAAGGTAGTCCTTGTAGGTTTCTCCGTATCCATTCGTAACAAGACAATTTACATCGTTTCTCCTCAACAACTGTTCAGGTATAACAGCATCTAAACATCCAATTGGGATATTGTTGAGAAGAGCACAGAAAACTGTTACATTCGTAGTTAGTGCATACCGCCATTTTGTGTTTGCCCTTTCTTGAGCACAAGTCTCAATCAAATCCAATTTCTCTACTCTATCCTGAAGTGAGACTAAGTCTCCCTTAGATCAAAGTAAACGAGACTTCTCAAAGAAGGTGTTGTTCTCATGAGCATAAAAGTATCGGTATTCGTCTGTGTCAACATTTCGTAAAGTGAATCCCAGGGATAAATTTATTTTTGCAGCAAAGTTAAGCTTTTCAAACACTTCCTTCAGTTTTTCATTAATTTCGCTGGTATCAAGTCTCGACAATTTAAATTTGAATACTCTATGTCTCCCATTCTCCATCTCAGTATTGTCAAAGAAGTGTTGACAGGCACTAAGTTCCTGCTGTAACTGTTCGTTGTTCCTATCCAATTCTTCCGATTCTAGTACTTCTTTCAAGCTTTCGCTGGATTTGGTTCCAACTTTGGTCGATGTTCCGTGTTTCCGTCTCTTATGTTGTTGAAGAGAATAAAAACTTGGAAATTCCTCCAAGCATATAGTGCACACTGTACTAAGCTTCTTTTCTTGAGGAGCTTGATGCTTAGCAAGGTGGTAGTTCAAGTCCTCTTTCCTCTTTGTGTAGAAATGTGGACACTTGGGACATTTTAAAGTCCCACTATCACACGATTTTTTGTGTCGAGCCATTTGCTGCTTGACAGCCATTTTCTCGCACTTTGAGCATTTGACAGGTAGATTTCTATCAAGAGAAGGCATTGTATTGTTGTGATCCAAAATAAATTGAATAAATTTTAAGTAAATTGCCGAGCAACTGTATCTGATAAAAAAGTGAGAATGAATACAATTTTTGGTTTTTTAGTTAGAATAACTTTTATGACTAATTATTTCCATATAAGGAAATGACGTAATTTCTATTTTTAGTAACGTTACGCAATACAAAAGTTCAAGAACTTACTACGAAGCAGTCACAGTGTTACATTATACATTGTATTTAAATCCAGAAAACATCAAAAATGTTTAACCTTATTCCTTGGAGGAAAATCGGAAATCTTAAGTTATATTTATTTGTCATATTGCTGATTTGTGTTACTTTTTTACAAAACAATACTATTCATCCCAAAACAGACTTCTTAACAAAATCTATCTGTCAGATGTTTGCTCACTTAGAGAATACAAATATTATTGTAAACAAACTAATTTTGTAATTTCATCGATAAAACACTAAATGTGTTTTTACAATAATATTAAAACATTAGAGAAGAAAACTCCTACTTTAATTGAAGACAACATATATACAATTGACGTTAACGTGATTATATTACAAACTACAAACCAATCAAATTTTAGTATTAAGAAACTTGTTGTAAAAGTTAATGATATCGTTTTGCTTATCTCATTCTCTCTTTTAACATTTTTTTATTTTAATAGATTAATACGTGAAATTTTACTCATTTGTGAAAGATGTTGATCAAAAACCACTTACATATATTGGAGAAGATTTACAAGAGAAAAGAAGATATACCTGATTCATACAAAATTGACGAAATTGATGTAGATTCATACTTTTTTTTACAATTTTTTGGACATTTTCACAAAATCCAACAGAATAATCCGATTTAGTAAAGGACTTGAGTATGCAACGTTCTCTATTAAAGAATTTGAATATGAGGAGTTTATTGCGAATCAGTCTTTCGATTTATCCTCAGAATTGCATGTAAGCAAATACGAATTGTTGTTCATTTTGAACTCCGTCCCCGATATATTGGAACAGTACAGAAATATTTCACAAACAAACTTTGTTCCTCTCCCAGAACCAATAACACTACAGAGTGCTTTGTACTTCCATTATTACAACGACTACAATGCAGTGGGAGTACTGATCAGGTTCGGAATTCGTTTACCTAACGCATATATACAGAAATTTGATTCCAAAAATGGAACATTTTCCGAGATTGATCTGAAACTTCACGAATTGGAAAAAATTTATCAAAGCTTGACTTTTTTGGTAAATTATGTCACTTCATTTCAACTTAAATAGACCATTTTAGGTAAAAGCATAGTCGGAAACCTGTATGTATCCTTCACTTCCTACCTTGTTCGAAAATTTTACCCAAATTTGGATTTGAATTTCAGTTCGTCCAGAAATTTCAAGCTAAACGTCACTTTTTCTCATAAAATCTTCCATCTTTGGTTACTGTTTTCTGATTGGACAGAGCACACTATATATAGAGGTTGTTGATTTTGACATTATCATTTGATCCAACTTCTCTGAAAAGATCATCACTACTTTCTCACATTATACTAACTACTCCTCAACCTTTTATCCTGCTATCGAGCTCCAACATTCACTTTCTTTTTGTTTAAAAATACTTACTTTAGTTCTAACTTTTGTTTAAATCTAATTTATATATCCTGTTCCCTTCCTAAAAATGAAATTTACTGCTTTATAACGTTCTCTCCACTGATTGCTTTTATCACGTTCTCGACAAGAATCTTTTCATCCATTCTCATCACTTTCTAACAAACACCTCTTCTATCATTTATTCCAAAATGGAGTTCACCGTTCAAAATAATAACCTTCTGTACTCATTTTTTTTTTACTGAGGATATTGCTCGGATAGGAGTTCGAGATTTATCAAACGGACTGTATGAGTCTTTGATCACTTTACCCATTACTGTGTGGCACATTATTGAGCACCAGCGACAAAAGTTTGATACATATCATCAGGGACAGGTCCCAATCACAGAGAATCAACTCGGAACTCACGCGACGGGACACGAAGTTGCTGTTGTCAGTGGACACCACTATCCTCACGTTAATGGATCTGATTTTCCTGCCAACTACGTAGCTGGAAATATTCAGTACACATTTCCTTGGGAGGAAGGGCAAATTCCAAACAGTTGGTTCACTACACCGGATGTAGGTGAGGTATCAGGCCCGGAGGTGGAAATTAATCTTCTCCAAATAGCTTCAAGAGCTCATAGAAGAGAACATAGCGAGTTGAGTATTGATACTAGTACCACCTCGTCATTTAACGATCTGGAAAACTTTGATCCAGCGCAGTACTATGGATCTACTGACATGTCAACTACACCCTCGATGACAACCCCATCGATTGAGGAAGGAACAGCTCACAACCCTATCTTTTTGAGTGATGTACCTAATACCCCAGTCACTGTTCAACCAACTCAACTACCTGGCAGAGTTGAGCGACAAAGAGGTTTCGGTAATGAAATTCAGAACTTACCAGAATATGTTATAGAAACTCTTTTTGAATGATTTCTATGTTCAATTTTGTAAACTATTTTGTATTTGTTCGTAAAAATAATAAAGTTTCTGAATACCTTTTGGGTGTTTCGTATTAAATTTACATTTTCAATTTTATAATTTTTTTTATAGTTTTCCAGAATAAAAGATTAACACGAAAGGTTACTTGATAATTTAGGTACTTGGTTATTATTGAAAATTTGTTTTTCGACAATTCAGTTCAAACGCAGCGAAAATTTCATTTGAAAAATGACACAGTTCAAGAGACAGCAACTCAGAAAAATCCGTTGTTTTACTTGTTCTAAATATTTCAAACACTATTACTCGCTAATGCAACACAGACGTGCTAAACATCAAGATAAAAATGCTGCTCTAGTTCAAATGTTTGCTCAACTTAAAATTTCTGTTTAAGTTTCCTTATAAGGAGTTTTTGCAAAATGACGCAATTGAACTTTCCATATTTTGAAATGAAAGAAGGATAATGACATCATTACCAAATAAAGGTGACCGGAAACAATAGAGGAAGTAAAATTACAAGTCAAATCATTCAATTAATTTCTCTCTGTCACATTAAGTTGATAAAATGTCTCTCTCTAAAGTCTCTCCGTTTTACTCGACTGCTCCGTCTATGTTTACCGATTCTCAACCTAAAACTGGAACTGATTCGGTTCCATTTTATATAGACTTTGGTTCTAACCCAAAAAGATTTGGGAGATTTACTGTGTCCCAGATTTTTAAAAACGGACAAAATTATTCCGAACCAACTTTCCAAGTCTTCAAAAAAGATAATTCTGGAACATTTGAGAAGTACCAACAACTTCGAATAGGAGATTATGAATTCAAGAAATTCTGTTTCCTCAAGAACAATATCCTGTATGGGGAGTTGGAACTGAGTGAGCACCCGACTCAATTTGATAAGAACCCATGTATGGAGGATGTGCTGCAACGATGTCACAATGTCAGAGAGGTCAGCATAGGACGAAATCGACGAATTTATTTGACTTTCATTCAATACGTTCAGGAGAATCCAGCCTCCATTTATGTGCAGATTCGGCTCTTTTGTCGCAAGGAAAACAATGAGTTCAAGCAGGTGACTTATGTCAGCTACACTTTGGACGAGTTCAAGGAACTGATTCAAAATTTGAATAACTTTTCTAACATTGAACAATGTACATTTCAATAATAATTGTTGTGTGATTTTGTAATATGTCTTTGTCTTCTCTACAATAAATTTTTCATTTTGAAAATCTTTGATCTGAGAATGAGTTGGGATATTGGTTGCTCAAGAAACATTTTTTTGAGTCTCAGAGACAAGTCAAAAGTTTTTCACGTTAGACTTCATTACAAACTTAAAAGATATTCCTATACTGTTCTTGAAGCTCAAAATTTTCCCAAATTAGAACATTTGGACATAGAGTTTGTCCCGAATTTGTCCCGAATTTAAGTGGGTTATTCACAACGGATTACGCAGAACAAGTTTCATATATCGTTCAGATAAACAACAAGTTACCATTTCACAACATCGTTGGAACGGATATCAGTGGAGTTATCTGACAAATATTGAATTAAAAAAGAAGAGTACGAGAACTTACTAGAGCATCTCCCTACACTTTTATCTTTTATTGAAAAGTTTAAGAAAACTTGCATTGACATGGATGAAGGAACGCAAAGTTGATGGATATTGTCATTCTTGTCAACATATTCAATTGCTACGGAAGCATCCTTTCAATGTTTCCCGAAAATGAAAAACGCAAAAACTGTTTTTTAGCGGCCTGTAAAATTTGGGACGAGAATATAAATTTGGAGGAAATTAACCAAAAATTTCCTCATGGAGGACTTATTGGTTATGGAAATTCCTTTTTAGATTTTTTCTTTGCTAGATTGAAAGTTTTTCGATTACATGCTATACTACACGACTCTGCTGGAGCGGTTAAAGCAACTACAAACAAGGGACCAGGATACTGTTACATGTTACCAAATTTTCCAAGCTCATGTTTCTTGGGACATTTAACTGGGTTAATCTTTTGTGTCTTTATTAAATTTTATCATCCTCAAATTTTCAAAATGCTAGACTGCTAATCATTTTTGTAATCATTCAACCTAGAAAAAAGAATGTCTCTCGTTGTGTTTGATATTGAGTGCTTGGAAGGGAAAATTGTCAAGGAGTTGTGTGTTTTCAAGGATGGTATTGTATTGGGATACAGTTTCCTCCTACCCAAAGACTATAAACCTACTTTTCAAGCAAAATGGAACACTAAAAATTTACATAGGATTAATTGGAACAATGGAAAACTGGAATACACTGAGTTGTCATCAATCATTCACCAACATTGTTCACCTACAACAGAATACTTTGCAAAAGGGTTAGAGAAGTGTAATCTTCTCTCAAATTACTTGTGTAAAGATGTGGAGAATCTAGATGATCTTGGTTGTCCAAAAGTTTCCAAACTTCTCAATAACTCGGATACTGACTGGGATTGTAGCAATTATCCGTATCGACACAAAAAGACATTTCACTGTGCAGAGAAGAAAGCTTATGCTTACGGAACTTGGACTCTGGATTTTTTTGATAACGTATAATATTTGTAATTTCAATTTGTAATTTCTATTTGTATTTGTGATCGTTTTGTAATTTATTATTTTTATTTTACTACTTTTGAAATCAGAGAGAAGTTGCATTCCCAGTTCAAAAAATTGATTTTCCCTTAAAAATAAGGTATAAATGACCGAGCATACAGATAAGGGTTTAAATTTAGGTAATTTTGTCTTTGATGATAATAACCAGGAACGACAATCGTGGAAATGTTTTGGACAGACTTGTAATAGATCTCTGGTGGTTTTTTTGTCCCAATTTTTTGTTATTTTGTTAATATTAGCGTGCTGTATAGTAAGAATAACTCTTGCCGAAACCTGTGAAGAAACAACAGTTTGGATTGCTATCTTATCTCGTACAGTCGGTTATATTTTACCTTCTCCTAAACTATGAACAAAATAATCTCTACTAAGGAACGCATTTTTATTTCATTGGTGGGACCAAGCGAGTCTGGAAAATCTCATCTTATCCATGATTGGCTAATTATTGGAACTTTTCAACCCGATTTTGATAAAATTTACTATTTTTATCAACATTATCAATCACTTTACGGTCCAATGTCCAAAAACATTAAGAACATTCAATTTATTCAAGGAGTTGACTTTGAGTTCATTCAGAGTCTACCCAATAATGGAACAAAGTATTTGTTGATTTTTGATGATTCTTGTGAAGAAATCTCAAGCTCGAAAGAATTTGTTAAAATCGCGACAGCTGGAAGACACAAAGGTCTCAGTACAATATATATAAAGCATAATCTTTTTCATCAGAGTAGGTTGGGAAGAGATATTGAGTTACAAAATACTCACATAGTTTTATTCAAGTCTCCTAGAGATGTTCTCCAGATTAACACTCTTAGTCAACAGCTCGGGTTAGGATCACAATTAAAAGATTGGTATACAAAAGCTACTTCAATCCCGTATGGTCACTTACTCATTGATCTAACTCCGAAAACAGTCGACTCTTTTAGATTTTGCAGAAACAGTGGTTCTATTACCACTATTTTTTTCTCCCTAAAACGAAACAAGAGATTACTTTTTTGAACGATGAACACACAACATCTCTCTACGCTGATAACGTTCCAAACGTATTCCCAGAACTTCAAGAAATCGTTCCTAAGAAATTGTCCAAAAGATTTCCTTCAGTTTAAACGAATGCATAGTAAACCTTCTCGGGGGACAACTACAGGAAATACAAAAACAAGATGTAATAAAGTACAGAGACGAAATTCATCAACTCGTGCTAAAAAGAACCGGAATAAACAAAAGAAGAGCAATTTTAGGTTCACGAACAGGAATAGAGCTCATATCAATTTTGACACCATCTATCATTAATCGATTGTCTTGAAATGGAACAGTTTGTTTTGACTCCTCAACACCTTTACGAACAAAAATTCAAATTAGAAGTTAAAAAGTTGGACAGTTTTGAGCAGAAACCAGTTTCTGTCCCAACACATCTGAACCCTAATTACAAGGAAATCAGCAACAAAACCAGATCTTTAAAGAACGAATCAATTGTAGATCAAATTTTGAATTCACCGCGAGTCAAGCTATCTCTCAACGACACAATTTTGTTTGATGGAAGAGATACAGAAGTAGCTTTTGCAGATTTTATTTTTGCATTAAAAAGAAAGAACGTTGATTTTCCCGACATATATTACACAATACTTGATGCTACCGGAATAAATCCACAAAACGTAATAAACAAAGATGCCAAAAGCAAAGACAGAGGGAGCTGGATTCCTTTCAAAATCTGAAAAAGCCAAGATACAAAGGCTGTATAGAGATGGAAAAGCCGCATATGGATCAATTAAAAATCTACAAAAGGCAAGTGGGTTATCCAAAAAGAAAACTGCCTACTTTCTACACAGTGAAGATTCCTACACAAAGTATCGTCATGCAACACGACATTTCAAAAGATTACCAGCATTTGCTAAGCGAATCAATGAGATCTGGTGTCTCGATCTAGATTTTATGGATAAATTATCGGATACTAATAATGGAGTGAAGTATTTATAAGTATGTGTTGACGTCTTTTCTCGCTTTGTTCGTGTGCAACCAATGAAGTCAAAGTACTCTACCGATGCAGTTGTAGTTGTAGCTTTCAAAAAAATGTTGCGTAAAAAAAGTATGCCCGCGAAAGTATGGGTTGACCAGGGAACAGAGTTTAGTGGTGAGTTTCGAAAGTTTTGTATGGACAAGAAAATTAAAATTTACTCTACTAGAAGTGAAACGAAAGCTGCTGTAGCAGAACGAGCCATTAAATCCCTGAAAAACATTATTTATTGGTTTTATGGAAGAAAATGGTGACAAATACATGAGAAAAGTGGATTCCTTTGTCAAAACTATGAACACAAGAGTTAATCGCTCAACAGGTAAAGCTCCAAAAAATGTAAAAAACAAAGACTTTTTGTCAATTTTTTACAGAAACCCAATTAACCAATATAAACGACCACGTTTTAAAGTGGGTGAAAATGTTCGTATATCAAAAGAAGATATTCCATTCAGAAAAGGTTGTAAATCACAGTTCACAAATGAAATATTCAAAATTGTTAAAGTTGCTACTTTTAAACCGCCAACCTATAACCCTTGTGGAGAACAAGGTGATGAAATTCTAGGTAAATTTTATGAACAAGAGCTTTCAAAGTGTATCATTTAAAGATGAGTTCTTTCACTGTTGAGTTGGTTTCCAATGCGTCGTTTGATTGTTACCCAAACAATACACTAAGTTCTTTCATGAATTTTTTACCTGAACAAATTAATCTTGATGGAGTATGGCAGGTAGCGATAACAGAACTGTCGTATCCTTCCTTGTACCAAAACATAACAGAGGGTAAATTCTTCTATCTAGATGAAGCAACACCAGATACAAAACCATCGGATTATTACACACTTGATCCAGGTCTATACCCCTCGATCTCTGATATTGTCAGTGAAATGAATAGAAAAATTCAGGAACGTGAAAAATATGAAAAAACGCCCATCAAGTTACACGTTAACAAAATTACACAGCGAATTTCTTTGAGTCTTCCAAATCAGAACTCTTTACTTATCATTTTTAGTGCCGATCTTTGTCATGTCTTTGGATGCGAAGAAGCTGTTTATGGTATGGGTGTTTTCATGAGTGGTGGGGGTCCACACTTTCCCAAGTTTCCTTATGACATTGTACGAATAAACACCTTAATGATATATAGTGATATTGTTGAATACAATATTGTGGGTGATACAAAAGCTGCTCTTTTACGATGCATTCCGTTTATATCAAAAGTTAAGAATGGAGATATCATCTCAACGGGAAAATACACGAATTATCAAAATTTTCCAAACTTACAATTTAAAAAAATTCTAAAAAACTCATTCCACAGCATAAAACTTGAGCTCCGGGACTCTTATGGTGAAAAAGTTCCTTTCAACTCTGTTGGTGTGACAAGAGCGGTACTAATGTTTAGAAAAACTTCTGACAATCATTTTTAGATTTAAAGTTGTAGAAAATGGTTGCTGATAGTGATTTACTGTATTTTCGTGGTTATTCAAGACAGAGGGGAAGAGGATTCGGAGCGTTAGCACAAGCAATTGGGAGGACAGCTATTCCATTCTTGAGGAGATATGTTGTCCCAGCAGCAAAAAGAGTTGGTGCTGATTTGCTTGATATAGATGCAACAGAAATTGGAAATGTTCTAACTGGAAAGAAAAAATTCAAATCTGTGGCTGCAGATGTTGGAAAGAAAACATTACGTAAACAGCTAGGTGGTGGAAAAATTAGGAAACAGCTAGGTGGTGGAAAACTAGGTGGTCGAAGAATTACCCCAAAAACCAGTCGACGTCGTCGAACTAGAAGAGATATTTTTCTAAGCTAAAATGAATACTAGATCAACAAACGATAGCAACTTTCGTTATGGTCACATTACGAACTCTTGCTTGGAGATTTTTGACAAAATTCCTGTTTTGGAACCAATTGAATCTTCTCACGTTCAAGAAGTTTATCGCAGTACTTCATTGGATGACAGCAGCATTGAGTTCGAGTTTGAAACAGATAAAAGCATATATCTTGATATGGGAGATATCCACCTTCAAATCAGAGTTGGATTACAAAAAGGGAAGATTGTTTGATGACTTTATGAAAAAAGACGAGCAAGGAAAAGCACATATGGGAATGTCTTTCACAGATGATGCTTCACATTATCTAACTCACGTCAACAATTTATTGCACTCGCTCTTCTCCAACTGTGAGGTGTATCTGAACAATCAACAGGTTTACA
Organism: Convolutriloba macropyga; assembly: GCF_964194025.1. Lineage (NCBI taxonomy): Eukaryota > Metazoa > Xenacoelomorpha > Acoela > Convolutidae > Convolutriloba > Convolutriloba macropyga. The sequence goes on from NC_134471.1 coordinate 29,360,708, forward strand.
ACTCAAATGGTCTCTATGGACACAAAGCTTTAATTTTCAATGAATTTAACGCTTCCACAAGAAATAATGAAGGTATTTTGGCTTGTCATGGATATGAATTTGAAAAAGAACCCAGCGATTTTGAGAAAAGCCCTTTTATAGATCGAGAGGAAGAACTTTTGCTGAAAAATGGAACTACTTATTACGGTAAACTAGCAATTGATTTGTTCCAATAAGAAAAGTTACTGCTTCCAAATACAAAAGTTAGACTGAAATTGATTCGTGCAAGACCCAATTTTTACATGATCTCCTACAATCCTCACGTCTCCCTTAAAGTTCTTGACTGTTCCCTGTTTACAAGACGTGTTGTTAACGAAGTGTATCACCAGACTATCAAATATCAATTAACTCATCAACCTGCTTGTTACAACTTTATGGAAACAATTGCACGCACATTTATTATTCCTTCAGGACAGAACCAGTTTATTCAGGAAAATGTTTTTAACAATGCTCCAATCAGAAGAGTAGCTATTGCGATGAACACAAACTCAGCATTCACAGGACATTTTCAAGAAAATCCTTTCCATTATCAGAAATTTGGCTTACGAGAACTAAGAATTGTTCGAGGAGGTAGAGCTATAGTATCAGTTGATACAACCAATGACTGTAGGGCATATGTAACAACAATGAAAGCAATGAATTTTAACGAAGAGATTCCCGCGTTACCACATAATCTATTTCAGAACCATTACGTGCTTGTATTTGAACTCACTTCACTTCAAGATTCTGGAGAAAGTATTCATTGTCCTGAGCTCAGCGGTGAAAGTATCCGATTAGAAATGTTTTTTGACCGCCCGCTAAGAAGCGTGACAGAATTAATTGTTCTAGGAGAAAGGATGTCCACTGTTAAAATTGATCAGTTCGGAACGGCTGCTAAAAATGTCTGAAGATTTTTGCGTTAACGAAAATTTTTTCATATTTTTTTCAGTTTTTTATGGGTTTTACATCATTGCTTTCTGCATTGGAACATTTTTGGGTTATATATTATCGTCACCCAGTTGCCATTCTCTTCACCAAATAATTTTCCTAAAACGAACGTTAACTGGGGGCGAACTAATTCAAACTTTTTTGTTTACGTTCCTCTCCTAATTTTTCTGGTACTTCTTTTTATAATTATTTTAATCTACCCCAAATCCCATAACAATTCTGTTGACAAAATTAAAAAGTCAAGCAACCTTTTATTAGAGCAAGGTAAAAAGTCTAATGATTGTTCCTTTTATGAAGAGAATGAGTCTTTTCAGCTTGACTGTACAGTTAGAAATCCGTGTGTTAATGGTACTTGCGAAATAAAGCAGAGGAAAATTGTTTGTCATGGATAACACTTCTCTGAGACAGATTATTGAACGAATCCCAGAACTCAAATACCGCTATATTGGATCGTTTTGCAGCAGATTGTGTTCCAAGGCTACCCACATTCAGTTTTGCTATCATCAACACTTCTCCGAGCAGTGAAGCTGGAGAGCATTGGATAATGATTGCTCGACTCAATCGAACTTATTACTATGCTGATTCTTTGGCTCGTCCAATCACAAAATACAAATTTTTGAATAAAAAGTATCAGAAAATGATACAACAATCAGTTCAGAAAACTGATAATTTGTGTGGATTTTACACAATATTTGCAGCATTTCAACTATTTAAATTTTTTCAAATAAAACTGAACAAGGTTCATGACGTTCATGTTTTAAACTTTATAAGTAATTATATGTGAATTAGATAAATTTAATGTAAAATAAGTCGAAGTGTAATAAAGTCGACAGTAATTTTTTTCTAAATTCCTTAATTCTTCGTTAGTTACTCAAATTTTTGTTGTCGACTTTATTAACTACTCGGCTGAATGTACTTTAATACTCTTTTCTTTTGTACTATCATCATGTAAACGTTTGATTAAATTTGTATTTGCATGTGCTTAATTTGTACTGTGTCTGTTATTTTGTACTTATTAATTCAATTTTTTTTCTTTTACTTAACTTTTTAACATGTTATGAGCGCGTAAAAGTCCACTAGTACTGTGACAATGCCAGATCAGCAAGAGGTAGTTTCGATCTACCGACCTCTGGGTTATGAGCCCAGCACGCTTCCGCTGCGCCATCTTGCTATTTAGGGTCGGCTATACCTAATCTTAATACATTGCGGCGGCTATACCTAATCTTAATACATTGCGGCGGCTATACCTAATCTTAATACATTACGGCGGCTATACCTAATCTTAATACATTGCGGCGGCTATACATAATCTTAATACATTGCGGCGGCTATACCTAATCTTAATACATTGCGGCGGCTATACCTAATCTTAAAACATTGCGGCGGCTATACCTAATCTTAATACATTGCGGCGGCTATACCTAATCTTAATACATTGCGCTGGTTATACCAATAAACATGTTGAAATTTACTGCGAGGGGAATTATCCGTTAATTCCCGCTACCTGTACAATTTCCCGCCTGTACAATTCCCGTGCGCGCTGCCTGTACAATTCCCCGCCTGTACAATTCCCGTGCGCGCTGCCTGTACAATTCCCCGCCTGTACAATTCCCTGCGCGGAAAGGCCAATGACCGGCTCCCAAAAATGCGGCCGATCTACTCACACTATACTACTAATACCCTGGTCCCTATACTTAATCTTAATACGTTGCGGCGGCTATTCCTAATCTTAATACGTTGCGGCGGCTATTCCTAATCTTAATACGTTGCGGCGGCTATTCCTAATCTTAATAAGTTGCGGCGGCTATTCCTAATCTTAATACGTTGCGGCGGCTATTCCTAATCTTAATACGTTGCGGCGGCTATTCCTAATCTTAATACGTTGCGGCGGCTATTCCTAATCTTAATACGTTGCGGCGGCTATTCCTAATCTTAATACGTGGCGGCCGCTATAACTAACCTTAATACGTGGCGGCCGCTATTACTAATCTTAATACATGTGCGCCTATACCCTATCTTAATACATTAGTGTAGACCCTCTCTCAAAAATTACTCCTATACCCTATCTTAATACATGGGGTCTACACCCCCCCCCCCCGGGAGACTTGCTCACCCCATTACTACTCAGTTCTCTATTCATGTATGGCCACCAACAATGTGAAATCCCCCAGGTACCCGGGTGGCTAGCGTGTAAGTCATCTATGAGTGCCTCCCCAGGACTTTTGGGAGAGACATCTTTTTGTCGATACAAACACATCCCGAATGCAAGTGTGGGTCCTGACAGTTTGAGTGTAAGTTTGGGTTTATCTGTTTTACGCAGTCTATTAGTGAGGATACAATCGACGACCTCTTTTTGCATGGCATACGTGCTTGTGACAGAGGCTATGAGACTCTTGCTGAAAATTTTCCAATTATATTGTCAAATGTGGGTGAGGATCAACTAGTTGTGAGGGACGTGCTAACTTTTGAGGATGCCGCCGATGAAGCGAGTATTGGAGTAGATAGTTGATTCACTGTGTTAGAGCTTTCACCAATTTTGACTTAATATTGAACAATATTTATTGTTGTTATCAAAGTTTGATTTTGAATTAAGGGAAGGCAACTAATTTCGAGAAGCAGATTGTGCGAATAGCAATGTTTTCAAACTTGCTGTTTGACTTCTGCAAATTTGATAGGAAGTTGTATTAATTTGCTGGAAATTGGTGATAAATGATTGCGTTTCTTGCCTAGCGGGTATGCCTATATTCTTGTTTTGTTGGATATTAGTGATGTGAGGTGGAAATCGCCTAGCGAGTGGTGTATTGGTTGGTATTTGCGACGCTCAAAATACATAGTTAGAATTCTTTGAATTGTGACTGATATTTTAGATTTGATTTTATTTGGTGGGTGACAAGAGAAAAAGATGCTTGTGCAAAAGGGTATCAAATGTGCTTGTTGTATTTATTAAATTTACTCAATATTAGCGTTTTGTGGTGATTTGCGGTGCGGGATCATGTGTTTTAAATAAGTTGTGTAAATAGACTGCGTATTATATCGAGTTTATTTTTTTTAATTTTGCAGAGGCAAAAAATTATTTCTAATTTTGCGACAAAAATTTCTCTTCATAAGCAGACACTTTTTTTAGCATTTTTGTTTGTATGTCAACACATATAATCAACAAGACCCATTTTTGCACCTGGCATATATTCACTTAATAATTGATATGAAAACAATCTATCTACCCAACGGGTTAGAAGGCTGTTATAAGATTTGTTTAAAAGGTTTTCTTTTAGTATTGACAGTAATGCTCTATTATCCGTAATTGCTTTTTCAAACTTCTTTCTCATTAAACAATTTTCGAAAAAATCAATGGAGCAAATGAGACCTAAAAGTTCCAATTCGTTAACACTGTAACATTGTTTGCATGAATTTAGGAATCTAAATGTGAATGCGATAGATTTCCACCCCCTACTGTTAATTAATCTAAAGATGCACCAAGCCCGCCACTTGAAGCGTTGCATATCATTCGTGTTTCGTGTTGCAGTTTATAGCGGCAATTTTTTGTTGCATTCGCAATGCGACTCTTTATTTCTTTATCTCAAAACAATTTTTAAATTTATCGGATTTTTGTAATAATTGGCGTAATGCAAGACCAATTTTTGTAAGATTTGGATTGAAATTGATGATATTGTGTACAGAACCACGAAATGAACAAAGTTAAAGTTTCTTTAGAGTTTTTGGTGCTTTTGCTGAAAAATTGCGGATGTTTCACGTTCGATGTGTCCAATTCCTGTTTGGGAAATGTGATAACCGAGCCAATCTTTTTGCATTTAGGTAGATTTATTTTAAAATTTTCCCCATCTAACCGGTGAAGACATTTGAGAACATTTTTTTTACTTCTTCTTATCGTTTGCTGACCACCAGTATATCATCCAAGAAACAGTAGGTATCGTTTAATCCCACTAAATTGTAAACAATTGCTTTTTGCAACACAGCTGGCATTTCCCTGAGGCCATAAAATCCAGTTTCAAATCAGCATATGCACGTCAAAACTTATTATGTTGAAGTTACAGTGATTAGCCATTTCAGGGTCTAAATTTATTTGGCATTAAGCGCATTTGAGATCTAGTGTTGAAAAGTATGTAGTGCTTTGCAATTCGGGGTTGCTTGTTTGCTGAGATTTCAATTCTTTTAGCATTTCAACGTTTGGCATTTGGTATTTTTTTGTGTATTGCTTTATAAAGAATTTTTGAATCAAGTTCTAGGTTTGTAAGTTGGTGTCTTTTAACGGTGAATACGAATGATGAAATAAAGTACTTTTCTGGGCAAATTGCATGTCATGTGATGTATTTTTCATCAATATTTGAGGATGCGTCTCCATTTATGTTGTTGTTTGAAGTGTTTATGGAAATTTGATCTGGATGCGTTGTTTATTGATCTTCCGATGTGATATAAGATTTGTGAATTGAAGAGTTATATTTTCAATAAATGCAAAATGTTGTGAAATCTCATTCACTTGAATACCTTTTTGAGATGAGGATTGTGAGTTTGCAACTTGGCCAAAGCGATCGCGACCGATGAGTGGTTTGTAGCCGCTCTTGTGAAAGCGGCAGCAGGTATGCGCCAGACAATGCTTATTACCGGGGTTCGAAGTTTAACCTCATTCTGGATTCGGTCGTCATAAAAGATTCGTAATTGCGGTTTCTTGATTTCGCTGTTCCATATCGCCTGTGGGTTACTGTTGACTACCCGCACAGAAAATATTTTGTCAAACATAATGCATCAACTTTGTGACTTAACAGAGTAAGTGGTTGAACTGTTTACAGTTTTGATTGGCATATTAGGGGTTCAATTTTTTCGAAATCATCGTTGATTTTGGTAACCATATTGTCTTCTCCGCTACTGATTCGTATATTCTTTTCGATAAAACACATAATGCACCAAGTCTTCAGTTTGAAAATTATCTTCTACGGCGTTGACTGTTTTTTTCTTTTGATTTGAGACAATCCTTGGTGTGTTTTGTTTTCTGCAGACTTAAGCAAAGTGGTTTAACAAAACGCAATTATTACATGTTTTCCTCTGGCATTACATTTTTCTTGGTGACTTGGGACCCATACTACCACGCACTTAGAACAGTGACATGGTAGTGGTTGAAAGCCTTCTCAAAGAAAATTGTTCGTGAGAGGCCAATTTGAGGAGCAAGTGCTGGATGGATATTGTATTGCATTAACATTTGTCGGGACAAGAGTTCTGTTATGAGCTTGTTTTTGATGCTGATTTCGATTCCCGCGTTCCATGTTGACTGCCGAAGAGAGAAATTTCCTCAGTTCAGTGGTTTATTTCAACTAATCTTTCTGTATTTCAAGATCTATTCAATTTGTGATGGAGACATCTCAGAATAGTGTTTCGTCTGTGTTATCAAAATTGTAGCTTTCCGCTAATATAATACCGTTCCGCTAATTCCCCAGGTTACCGTAAGTTTAATCCGCTGTTTCTCCTAGGAGTTGTATTGTGATGAGTAAAAAATGTCTATCAAACTTTATGTTTTTGTGTCTGATGAATGCCTCTTCTGCTGTTTTCGAAATTTCTGCAGTGGATAGAGTGTCTATCATAATTCGCGTGTTTTATTGTTACGATTTTGAAGCGCCCCCATAACAATGCTGAGGTAGAGCAGTGAAACTGTTTTTCGGTCGGTGTCTCCACGTATTATGCCAATATCTATCAATAATTGATGGTTATTTTACCAGTTCATTTTGTGCTAAGCAGTTGGGGCATTACGTTTTCGTTCTGATTTTACCCAGGAACCGATAATCGTTTCCTCGTAGATGGGGTCTAGTGGCATTCCCCTATTTCTGGTTAGGAGCCGAAGAGTGTATCCAAGTTCATACTCTCCATAGCTAGCAAGGCTATCTTGTACTGTACTCTCCATTTCCCCGACGCAGAGGTGGGTCAGGGGCGGGTGCCCCATAAGACATCAGTCCCAATGAAAATGTGTTCATCCAGCTCACTGCGCCTTGTCCTGCTTCATTGTTTTGTTGTTTTCTTCGCAATACGAAAACACACATTTTGAGTTCTGGACAGGATTTTGCCAAGCAAAATGCTTTCTTAAATTTATGAGCTCGGCTTTGCCGAAAAAAATAAAAAAATAATAATGATTACTGATTTTCAATTGGATTAATTTGGACAATGAATCTGAAGTGGTTGTCAACAAAAGTAAGTATGAACAGAACTGTCTGATCATGCGGCGTGAAAGGACATAGGGATGAACAGACGACAACTAACAAGCAGGAACCATGAAAAAAGATCTGTCAATGATTCCTATAGTCCTGTCAATAAATATAAATATTTCATTGAGTCCTCATGTTGAAATTCTTCTTCTACAGCGTTGACGGATTTTTTCTTTTGATTTGAGGCGTTTCTTGGTTTGTCCTGTATTTGGATTGAAATTGATGATATTGTGTACAGAACCACGAAATGAACAAAGTTAAAATTTCTTTAGAGTTTTTGGTGCTTTTGCTGAAAAATTGCGGATGTTTCACGTTCGATGTGTCCAATTCCTGTTTGGAAAATGTGATAACCGAGCCAATCTTTTTGCATTTAGGTAGATTTATTTTAAAATTTTCCCCATCTAACCGGTGAAGACATTTGAGAACATTTTTTTTACTTCTTCTTATCGTTTGCTGACCACCAGTATATCATCCAAGAAACAGTAGGTATCGTTTAATCCCACTAAATTGTAAACAATTGCTTTTTGCAACCCAGCTGGCATTTCCCTGAGGCCATAAAATCCAGTTTCAAATCAGCATATGCACGTCAAAACTTATTATGTTGAAGTTACAGTAATTAGCCATTTCAGGGTCTAAATTTATTTGGCATTAAGCGCATTTGAGATCTAGTGTTGAAAAGTATGTAGTGCTTTGCAATTCGGGGTTGCTTGTTTGCTGAGATTTCAATTCTGTTAGCATTTCAACGTTTGGCATTTGGTATTTTTTTGTGTATTGCTTTATAAAGAGTTTTTGAATCAAGTTCTAGGTTTGTAAGTTGGTGTCTTTTAACGGTGAATACGAATGATGAAATAAAGTACTTTTCTGGGCAAATTGCATGTCATGTGATGTATTTTTCATCAATATTTGAGGATGCGTCTCCATTTATGTTGTTGTTTGAAGTGTTTATGGAAATTTGATCTGGATGCGTTGTTTATTGATCTTCCGATGTGATATAAGATTTGTGAATTGAAGAGTTATATTTTCAATAAATGCAAAATGTTGTGAAATCTCATTCACTTGAATACCTTTTTGAGATGAGGATTGTGAGTTTGCAACTTGGCCAAAGCGATCGCGACCGATGAGTGGTTTGTAGCCGCTCTTGTGAAAGCGGCAGCAGGTATGCGCCAGACAATGCTTATTACCGGGGTTCGAAGTTTAACGAACCCCGGTAATAATAGATTCGTAATTGCGGTTTCTTGATTTCGCTGTTCCATATCGCCTGTGGGTTACTGTTGACTACCCACACAGAAAATATTTTGTCAAACATAATGCATCAACTTTCTGACTTAACAGAGTAAGTGGTTGAACTGTTTACAGTTTTGATTGGCATATTAGGGGTTCAATTTTTTCGAAATCATCGTTGATTTTGGTAACCATATTGTCTTCTCCGCTACTGATTCGTATATTCTTTTCGATAAAACACATAATGCACCAAGTCTTCAGTTTGAAAATTATCTTCTACGGCGTTGACTGTTTTTTTCTTTTGATTTGAGACAATCCTTGGTGTGTTTTGTTTTCTGCAGACTTAAGCAAAGTGGTTTAACAAAACGCAATTATTACATGTTTTCCTCTGGCATTACATTTTTCTTGGTGACTTGGGACCCATACTACCACGCACTTAGAACAGTGACATGGTAGTGGTTGAAAGCCTTCTCAAAGAAAATTGTTCGTGAGAGGCCAATTTGAGGAGCAAGTGCTGGATGGATATTGTATTGCATTAACATTTGTCGGGACAAGAGTTCTGTTATGAGCTTGTTTTTGATGCTGATTTCGATTCCCGCGTTCCATGTTGACTGCCGAAGAGAGAAATTTCCTCAGTTCAGTGGTTTATTCCAACTAAGCTTTCTGTATTTCAAGATCTATTCAATTTGTGATGGAGACATCTCAGAATAGTGTTTCGTCTGTGTTATCAAAATTGTAGCTTTCCGCTAATATAATACCGTTCCGCTAATTCCCCAGGTTACCGTAAGTTTAATCCGCTGTTTCTCCTAGGAGTTGTATTGTGATGAGTAAAAAATGTCTATCAAACTTTATGTTTTTGTGCCTGATGAATGCCTCTTCTGCTGTTTTCGAAATTTCTGCAGTGGATAGAGTGTCTATCATAATTCGCGTGTTTTATTGTTACGATTTTGAAGCGCCCCCATAACAATGCTGAGGTAGAGCAGTGAGACTGTTTTTCGGTCGGTGTCTCCACGTATTATGCCAATATCAATCAATAATTGATGGTTATTTTACCAGTTCATTTTGTGCTAAGCAGTTGGGGCATTACGTTTTCGTTCTGATTTTACCCAGGAACCGATAATCGTTTCCTCGTAGATGGGGTCTAGTGGCATTCCCCTATTTCTGGTTAGGAGCCGAAGAGTGTATCCAAGTTCATACTCTCCATAGCTAGCAAGGCTATCTTGTACTGTACTCTCCATTTCCCCGACGCAGAGGTGGGTCAGGGGCGGGTGCCCCATAAGACATCAGTCCCAATGAAAATGTGTTCATCCAGCTCACTGCGCCTTGTCCTGCTTCATTGTTTTGTTGTTTTCTTCGCAATACGAAAACACACATTTTGAGTTCTGGACAGGATTTTGCCAAGCAAAATGCTTTCTTAAATTTATGAGCTCGGCTTTGCCGAAAAAAATAAAAAAATAATAATGATTACTGATTTTCAATTGGATTAATTAGGACAATGAATCTGAAGTGGTTGTCAACAAAAGTAAGTATGAACAGAACTGTCTGATCATGCGGCGTGAAAGGACATAGGGATGAACAGACGACAACTAACAAGCAGGAACCATGAAAAAAGATCTGTCAATGATTCCTATAGTCCTGTCAATAAATATAAATATTTCATTGAGTCCTCATGTTGAAATTCTTCTTCTACAGCGTTGACGGATTTTTTCTTTTGATTTGAGGCGTTTCTTGGTTTGTTCTGTTTTTTTTACAAAGTGGCTGAACAAACAGCATTTAATACATTTAACACAGTTAGGACAGATAAATGGTGGTGGTTGAAAGAGTTGTCTATGACAATTGTGAGGAGCGAGTGCTGGACGGATATTGTTCTGCATTGACACTTGTTGGGACAAGGGTTTTGTTATGAGCCTGTATTTGAAGCTGATCTCGCTTCCCGAGTTCTATGTTGATCGCCGGTTCTCGAGCTTTCCTCGGTTTCAACGTTTGTTTCAACTACCCTTTTCGATTTTCACGATCTACTAATTTTGTGATGAAGACATCTCTGATTAGTGTTTCTTCTTTCTTCTCAAAATCTACTACTTTTCCACTTATTCTTAACGCTTAACGTAAAATTTACCCTGTGTGTCCTCGGAGTTGTTTTGGGATGATAAAAATGTGTCTATCGAACGTTATGTTTCGGTGTCTGATGAATGCCTATTCTACTGTTTTCCAAATTTCTGCAGTGGACAGAGTGTCCACCGTGATATGCGCATTCTTACTGTTGAGAGGTCGGTGCCCCTCTACACCAATGCTGAGCTGAAGCAATGAGACCATTTTTCGGTCAGCGAGTGGCCATGATTTGTCTCCAGACCTTATGGCAATATCTATCAATCGTTGACATTTATTTTGCCTTTTCTGCTGAACAATTTGGCCGAAGTTTTTGTGCTGAACAATTTGGGCATTAGGCTCCCATTTTGATTTTGCTGAGGAACAATTGATTTTTTCCTCGTAAATGGGTTCTAGGGGCAGTTCCACCGTTTTTGGTTTTGCGCCCAAGAGTGTATCCAAGATGATACTCTCCTTAACTATCAAGGCTATCTTGTAATGTAACCTCCATTTCACCAACCGAGAGGTGGCTCAGGGGTGGGTTTGTCCCAGAAGGCATCAATCCCCAGGGGAGTTCGTTTATCCTGCTGACTGCGCCATGTCGCACTTTAATGTTTTGCTGTCAATTTCCCAACGAGAAGACACCCATTGAATTCTAAGTGGGATTTTGCCAATCAAAAAGTTTAATTTATGAGCTCAGTTTTGTTTACTGACTTTGATTACTGATTCTGATTACTTAAGAGAGTTTTGATTACTGGTTTTGAATAGAAAAAAAATGAAACGCAAGTTTTTGTCAACAAAAATAAGTATAAAGAAGCATTTCTGATCCTGCAGCGGGAAATGGAATAGGCATGAACAGAGGAGAACTAACAAGTGGGAGTCTTGAAATGAGATCTGAGTAAAACAATTGAATGAAAGACAAACTTATATGAACTAAATACTGCATCAGATTTAACATTTATTGAATTACATTAATTAAAGATGATCAGGCATCACAAAGGGAGCAAAAAATTGAGTAAATTTGAGCCGTGATTTTTTTACTAACAACTTTTAAAGTGGAATGAGAAAATGGCGTTTGAATAAATTTTCAGTTTTATAAAAAATTTTTTTTTAAAGTTGGCCAAATTGATTGATGTTTCCTTTTTATCTCTTGCCTGCTTTTAACATGATTCATATGTGTTCTAATTGCGCCTTTTCGCAATTGCTTGATTTCCTCAGTGTGTAGTTAATGCTTGTTACCACTTCGACATATTTAGTAGCAATAAAATATTAGTGAAAATTGAGGACAGTTCCTATTGATTATTAAAGAGGCATAAATGAACAAAACTAACGCGTTAATAAACAGGTTCGAGTTGTCAGCCAAATGTTTTCATGACTTTGACAGAACTTTTTCTCAAAAATTTTTAGTGAATTTTTGACTATATGTCCTATTTTTGTTGTCTTATCAATTAATCTCATTAAGATCAGGTCTCAAATTGTGCTTATTGGGGTTTTTTTAACGAATTTGACTGTTCAAAGCTGTCGATTTCTATGACCTTTAAAATATTCTTAATTCAGGAAAATATCATTTTTTTTGGTTTTGCAAATTTTTGTTGGCCACTTCTTTGACTAAACGTTTAGTCTCTTTAATGACAGTTTTTATTGTTGCTAATGACAATTAAATTGATCGAAATAGTTGTTCCTTATTGTAGCTTTTGATTTCAGTGGTTTTTGTGATAATTGTTTTCAGAAAGTATTAGCGTGATTTTGACACTTTTTTAGACACTTTCTTGGGCTATGTGGCTTTGTCTCGATAATAGCAGTTCTCCTAGGCCTTCGACCGTAGTTTATTTTCAGCAAACTCATTTCCTCCTGCCTTTATCTAATTTTTTCGGTGACTGAGGTACGTTTGTTTGTGCAAAAATGAGAGGAATTTGTGAATCCTTACCTCTTTCTCGCAGTTATATTGTGTCCTTTTCTGCCATTAGAAATTAGAACTGCCTAAAAGTTTTTTTTATGATTTTTAAGGTTCAAAATTTTTGTTGTTGTTAAGGATTTTTGCATGCAGTTATGTGGTCTTTTTATTTTGAGGCCACTGAGTTTCAATAATTTTCTTTTTTCTGCGATGTCCAGTTTTCTTGGGTTGTTGCTTTCTTCGCAATTACTTTTCTTGGTGATTTGTTTTCCTTGTTAATTACTATTTTAGAAAAAGTTAGGTTAGTGATATTTTTTCAATTTGTACGCCCAGAATGCTATGCAATCCCATTTATGGAGCACGTGCCATTACATTGTTATTCATTATATAAAGAATGGCTTCCGCTTCTGGGGATGCAAACAGTATGCTCCTACTAAGCTGAGGGGCGCAGACGGGAAAAATCCAAACATTCATAGAGACAACTACGTCAGTGAATGCTAGTTTCAGCAGAAAAACACGATAGTGTTTTTGTGTTACTTCGTTGAAAACAGCTATCTAGTTATATCTTGTCGAACTAGGACTTGCACGTGAGACACTGTTGCTGCTCCATCAACGAATTGTTTGAGATCTCAAAAACAAGGCCAGCTTAATACACATGTACCACATACCTTGGCAGTTAAGGTTTGACGGACTTTTTTCCATATTAGCAGGGACCACCTCTTAAAAGCCGCGATTTGAATTCCGTTTCTATAGATAGGAATATGAAAACTAATATTGCTGAATGTAAATTTAAGGAGCTTCCAAAAGGTCGCAATCAAACGAGGCAATTTCCCAAGTTGAGGTGCGCGACCCAAGCCGACCCCGATCAGACTGACTTGGGTCGCGCACGGGGGGTAAACCGCGACCCCTCCACAGGGTTTGGCAGCGCTACGAGCCCCCAGTGCGCGACTTAAGTCGGTCTGGCATCCCTAGTGCGCGAATCAAGTCGGTCAGGCAACCCAATGCGCAACTCAAGTCTGTCTGATCAGAGCCAATTTTGGTCTGGATAGTCTGATCACAGCTGGCTTGGGTCGCGCACCTCATCCTGGTTTAACTTGATTTTATCGGATCCGTAATCGTTGCGTTGCTCAAGTTAAAGAAAATTTTATATATATATATATATATATATATATATATATATATATATATATATATATAATTGTAGCAAATAAATTAAAGTAATTATATTTCACAAATCTTTAAGTCGTTTCCGGAATTTTACGGGCTAAACTTTTCTTATCTGAAGCAAGTTTTTCCATTAATTGAAATCGGACTTTTCTCTATTCGAACGCTTAACTCCGTTTCTGAACGTTAATTTCCGTTTTCAAACATCGGATTTGAATTGTAGCTTAGTTTGTAATGTATAATAATTAAGAACCGCTGATATTATTGAGGCCAAAGAAATCATATTAATGCCATATAACAGATAATTTGTAATGCCATATAAGTCTTTCCTTCATATCTAAATATCTAACTTACGCGCCCGCAACCTACCGACTTAGCTACTCGTTCCCACGGGATCCTACCTACATCTGCCTAAATCCCCACTTACATTCCCAACCGCCACGCAGCACCTCCTTGCTGTATCCCTACACCCCCACCCAGCTTCCCTCAACTACCTTCCCCTACTGCGTTTAACTAAATTTTCTTTTTGAAATTTTGGTTGTTTTCTTTTTTGACATTTTTGATAAAGGTAAGGTTAGTTAGACTTTTTTTACGACTCTTGAAATTGTTTCAAGTTTTGTAACGGCTACGTTTTTTATGCAAAAATTTCTCTTGAAGTTTTTGGGTGTTTGTTTAAGAATATTCACTGACGTCTTCAGTGATTATCTCCCCGGGTCGACGTTTTGTCAAAACATAATGTAAGATTAGCGGTAAATAGCGGTGAAAAAAGCGCCCGCAAAGCGCCCGCATATTTTAGCGTTCAATTCGTTGAAAACGGTGAATTTTTGTAAGATTTGCGGTTTTTAGCGGTAAATTTTTTTTTCACCGCATTCACCGGATTTCTTACAAAAAAAATCGGCCGTACACGGGTTCGAACCACGCACCTTTCGCGTGTCACCAACTTCTTATTCCATTGCGCCATCTGTCACTAACTTTCGTCATTATTCTTGTGAATTTAAGATAAGCGTTTGAAATTAGCGGTGAACATTTGTAAGGTTTGCAATTTTAATGGTGAAAATTTTTTTTCACCGCATTCTGCTGGTAGCGGTGCAAAATTATTTTTCACCGCATTCTGCTGAAAGCGCTGAAAATTTTTTTTTCACCGTATTCTGCTGGTAGCGGTGAAAAATTATTTTTCACCGTAATCTGCTGATAGCGCTGAATTTTTTTTCACCGCATTCTGCTGCTGGTGGTGAAAAATTTTCTTTCACCGCTTAAGCGGTGAAAAAAAAATTTCACCGCTTAAATATTTTTTGTCACTGCATTCATCGCATTGAGCGCAAATCTTACATTTTTACTCAAATTCACCGCAAATATTACATCTTTCAGCGATTTTTAGCGGTGACACCTCGACCCGGGTCACACGTTATATCACTTTTGAGGGATCTAAGTTGCTCTCGTTAAATAAGCTGCGTTGGCTAAAGTGATTGTGAATGAATGGAAATCACATAATATTTGAGTGGTTGACATGTTAGGCTGCAAACCTGGATGTCAGGGTTCGAACCCAGCGTCGAAGTTTTTTTACATCCAATAAACATGTTTACTACTTATTAACAAGAGATTTCCAGATTACAATGAATTGCTAGGTTGCACACGTGGGGAAAACATAAAACCCGCAAATTTTACAAATCAAAACAAATCAGAGGTCATCAAAACAATCAAAACAAATTAAGGAAAATCAAGCTTGTGCTTGAACACTCCGGGCCGCGTGCATCAGGGTAAAACTGAATACTCTTGTTGTATTTTACAATTTAAGATTTTCGACAATCAAGTTTATATTATTCTTTTGCTGATCTGTAATTTCAAGATTCTTTTGTAATGTCGAAGTTGTAAAGATGATCTGCTGTCAAAATTGAAGGCATTTTTGGCTTTCTCTCTCTCTCTCTCTGTGTGTGTGTGTGTGTGTGTGTGTGTGTGTGTGTGTGTGTGTGTGTGTGTGTGTGTGTGTGTGTGTGTGTGTGTGTGTAAACTTGTTGTACACTCTTCCGGGGCGACACATATACACCGGCTATATGTTGGTGAAAGTTGGTGATCATACATTTGCTTCGACGTTTTCATTTGATGCGTGGTAGTTGGAATATTGTGTTGTTGAATGACAAATATGTGAAAGTAGTTATTAGGCTTCTTGGGGGCTGTGAAAGTTGAAGTTTAATCGAAGATTATTGGCAGCATATACTGTAAACTCTGTTGATGTGAAGTTGTATACTCTGTCGATCAAAAATTATGTTAGTTGGATTCCGGAGACGTTAGTTTTTTTTTGTCGAACTAGCAAATGGGGGCAAAATAACGAAAACTTGATGATCACTGTTGTCGGTGAGGTGGATTGAGCTGGATTCCGCGTAGCTTTAGGGAAGTTAAGGACAGTCTACAAGATGTCTACAGTCGTTGTGGGCTTGCTCAATTATTAATTTGGTAATATTATTCTTACTGTCAAGAATAATTGGATGTTTCTGGCTGTAGGTTATTTTTAGCGTGCTTTAGTCTGCCTCTTGCTCGTATTAAACCATCTTTGTCCAGGAAGGGAGTGAACTGTAATAACTTGTCTTTTTTGTCTAGTTCATTTTCCCGTTCAAGGTTTCTTATGCTTTCAGAAAAAGTTTTATGCTGTGATTGTCTCAATAGATGGTGTCGTGCGTCTTCATAACTGTTTGTGACTGGTCGTTTTCGAAAGATATTGACTGCTTTCATTACTGTTTCGGTCCGTCGCATAAGTTTATTCCAACTAGAGAAATCTTAGTGTCAATAACTGTGTCTGAAGTTTCTGTACGTAAAACGTTTGTCGCTGTAATTTGCTGGTCTCTTTGGAAATTTGGAACGGGATTTTCTAGAAGAAATTTTGGTGCTGACAGCCATTTTTCTTTCAAGTCTGTTAAAGAAAGTCCTCTTGTTCCGTGATCTGCAGGGTTGATTTTACCGGGTACAAAATTCCATTGTTCTGACTTAGAATTGGCTAAAATTTTTGCAATTCTATTTGCTACAAAAACCTTTTGGTGTTTTGTTGATTTAATCCAACCTAATGTGGCCATACTGTCAGTCCAGAACTGAATTTTGTCAAACTGTGCTGTCATTTCGCTTCGAACAAAAGTAGCAAGTTCTGCTCCCATAGCTGCTGCTTTTAGTTCTAACTTCGGGATGGTTGTTGTTTTAATGGGTGCAACTCTTGCTTTGCTAACAACATATTGAGTTGTTATTTCTTCTGCGCTGCTTGATCTGATGTATATTGTCGTTGCTATTGCTGTACTTGATGCATCGCAAAAAATGTGAAGTTCATGCTTAGCATCTGGGTTGGGGATCAGACATCTGCTAATAGAAATTTTTGGCATCTGCTCATATTCGTCGACCCATTGCTGTAAGTCGTGTTGGAACTCTCTTGGAATCTGATTGTTCCAGTTGTTACCTTGTTTCACTATTGATTGAAGAATGCATCGTACTCTAATGGAAAACGGCGTGATGATTCCAAGGGGATCGAACAATGATGCGGCGAGTGAGAGCAATTGACGTTGTTGCATGCTTTTGACATCCAGTTTTAAGTCTGGTCTTTTGAAGATGAAAATATCTTCCTTGGCATTCCACATTTGTCCTAAAATACGTTGCTCTATCGCGGTGTCTGCATTTTCTCCAGTTATTTTCATGACGGTGTTTGGGTCGTTACTAAAAAATTTTGTGAGCTTAAAGCAACCTTTCTGTAATGTATCCTTTACCTCTGTTGTTGTGATTACTGCGTTTTCGGTTGTGTTGAAACTTTGAAGGTAATCATCCATGTAGAAATTGTTTCTTATGGCTGAGTAGGCTTCGGGATTACTTAATTTGTTGTCTTCCGCACATCTGTGGAGTATGTAGATTGCACATGAAGGGGAACAAGTTGCACCAAATTTTAGTCTCTTGTACTTGAAAATTGTTTCTTCTCCATCTTTGTTCCACAAAAATCTTAGTGCGTCTTGGTCTTCCGTTCTGATGGCAACTTGCATGAACATCGCTTCGATATCACCGGTTACTGCAATCTTGTACTGCCGAAATCTCAGAAGAAGTCCAACAAGGCTGCATAGTAGATCTGGTCCGGTCAAAAGAGCTTTGTTAAGTGAATGTCCTTTGTATACTGAAGCTGCATTTGTGACCCGTCTTACTTTTTTCTTCATTTTATGTTCAACGGGGTGGTGTGGGAGATACCAAAGTTGTGAATTCATGAAACTGGGTTGAAGTTGTGTCTCTTCAACAAATCCATTTTCGATGTCTGCTTCGATGGTTTGGTTGTAACGACAAAATAGGTCTGGTTCCTGTTGAAGTCGGTTTTCAAGTGATTGTAATTGTGCTTTGGCAAGAAAGTAATTGTTCGGTAGCTTAGTGTCATCTTTACAAGGTAGTCCGATCTCATAACGAGAACCGTTGTGGCATGTCGTCCTTTTTAGTGTTTCAAGAGCTTTCCTGTCATCTGCTGTCAGTGTCTTTTTTCCGCTCACTAAACTTTTTCCCTCCATTGTCCAAAACATTTGAAGCATGTCGTTCTCTATTTCCTGTTCTGGGTTCTTACTTCTGTTGTAAAGCGTGATGTTGTAATTGATTTCTTGTTTATTACTGGTTGGCTTGTATTTCTGTGGTATTGGTCCTGTAACGGTCCATCCAAGCTGCGTCAAGACTCCGTATGGGGTTCCGGGTGGCCCTGTTGTGAATTTAAGTGGTACTGTTGCTATGAAGGCATCCGCTCCGATTAAAACTCCTATTCTGTTATCTCGTATTTGTGGAAATGTGATGTTAAGATGATCGTAGTCGGCGCAGATAGAGTTCAACATCTCAACAGGTACATTCGGCATTTGAAAGTCAGATGCTGACGTGGCGTACACCGGTAGGTTGAAAAGAGGTCGGGTGCTGTTGAGTGATCCAATTCCCAGAAGAACTTCAGTTGATGTTATGATATGTTCTCCGTAAAGTGAAGAAATTGGTACTGCAATGTGATCTGTGTTTTTTATTCCGAGTGCTTTTGCCACTGAGTTTGTTATTTGTGTGTTGTCGCTCCCGCTATCCAAAAGAGCATATGTTTCCATTGATACGTCTTCAGTGTAAAGGATAACCGGAATGGTTTGAAGTTGAGCTTGAGGTCGTATCCACGAGCTGATTTGATTGTTGCTGCATGTGTGATTTTGTGGTCGTGGGTTGTTGTTGTTGTTGTTAAAGTTCTGTTGCCTTTGGCTTTGATTTTATGTGTCTGTTTGGTTATGAGAATGTCCGGTGTTCTGTTGTCGTGAATTTGTATTTGGCATGAAGTTGTTCGGATTGTTATAGTTTCTAGTGAAGGTGCTTCCATTGTTGTTGTTGGGATTGTAATTCTGATTGAAACGGTTAGTGTTATTGTTTTGACTAAACGAATTACGTGTGTTGTTGTTATGATTGTAACCAGCCATTCTTTCATAGTTGAATCCATGTGGTTGAAACTGTGATCTGTTTGCGGTTATCTGTGTTTGGTGTCCGTTGTTTTGTTGACCACGATTGTTGTGATAATTGTTTGCAGAATGGTTTTGAACCTGGTTGTGTGTTTGTTGTTGATATCGTTGCTGTTGGTTGCTTTGATGTTGCTGAGTTGGTGAAAATGTCTGTGAACTGTTGAAGTTGTTTCTGTGAATTGTTGAGTGATGAAATCCGTTGCAGTTTTCAATGCGACATCGGTAATGACTGTTACACTGTCCTTTTGGGTGTTCGGTGAGGCAATTTGGGCAAATTTTCAGTTGTCTTACTGTTTGTTGTCTTTCGTTAATATCTTTATTGAGGAATTGGTTGCATTTTCCTAGATTGTGACTGTATCTACATAGAGGACATCTTTTGTTACTTTGCTGTTGGAAGAGTCTGTTTGATCTTCTAGATAAACTGTTTTCTTGATTGGTTGGTCTTTGTGATGTTGACAAATCTTCGCAAGCTTCTGCGTAATTATCGATCCAGTCCTTAAAATGTATTAAATTAGGTTGAACAATAGCTTGCCTCAGGACGTATTCGTTCCATCTGATTATCATTGTTGGCGCAAGTTTATCTTTTGCAATCTTAAGGACAGCTGAAGATTGAAGATCGGATGTGAAATTGTGAAGTATAAACGTTTGAACCAATTGTCTAAGAAACGCTGCAAAATAAACAAAACTTTCGGGGTTATTAATGGTTGGTCTGGGCCAGTGTTCCAACTTATCAAGGTAAGCTGCTGTAACATGCTGTGGTTTCCCGAATCGTTTTTGTAATTCTTGCATTGCTTCATTATAAAACTCTCCGTTGTATGAGTATCCAATAATGCTGTCTTTGGCTCTGTCTGTGAGGGCGTTTTGAAGATATGTCATCCGTTGGGCATCTGTCAGTGTTACATTGTCATGTATTGTGGCTTTGAAAAAACTAAACCAGTCGTGCCATCTCAATGGATCTCCGCTGAAGGATTTGAGTTGAGTTTTTGGAATATTAATGGTGGATGTGACATGTTGTTGTTGTGCTTGTCGTGGCAAGAAAATGTTTTCTGTTGTCTGTGTATGTTGAAACTGTCTCTCTGGTTGTTGGCCAGTCCTGTTGATGTAATTTGGTAGTCTTTGGTCCTGTGCGTTTAGATTAAAGTTGCCAAGATTGTTGTTCGTTTCTGGGATTAGGTTGTTGACGGCTTTTCTTCTCAATTCTCTGTCATTTGATTGGTTATCTCCATTGATTTTGTTCGCATCCTGATAGAAATCGATGCTTTGAAGAAATTGCTGTTCTTGATTTTGAACATGTACGTCAGTATTTGAAGAACCTTGACCTTGAGTCTCCTGAAATTGGGTATTTGTTGAGGCGAGGTTAACATCATGGATCTTGTCTATTTTTCTTTCTCTTTTTCTGCCTCCTTGTCTTTTTGGTTTTAGTTCATAATGCGTTGTGTTACTGTTTAGTCTGATGTTGTCGATTTGTTGATGATCGTCGCTTTCATCGTCTGTTGATTGTAGATAATTACTGTCGTTGTCTGTTGTCTGTTGATTTATTCTGTGTGAAGGCGTGATTTCATTTGATGATTGTTTCCTGTTGAAAGGGTGTAAGTTTTGTCTTGATTGTTGCTGATGCGGCTGTGTTTTCTTTAGTGTTTTCCGTTGGTCTGGAATGTCAGTGTCAAATGTTTGCATTGAACTGTAATCAGATTCTGTACTTACATCTGATTGGTGTATTCTTGGTTTCCTTTTAGCGTGTTTATAGAATTTGGGTTTGTCGTTGGATGTAGTGGTACCAACATTGCGTCTTATGGTGATTGGTCCGATGTTTTGCTCTTTGTAGTTAACTTCAATTGTTTCTCGGGATCTTGTCGATTTCTCATCACCATTGCCTTTTCCTTTTATGTGATGGTCACCATTATTGTTTGGAAAACTCGCTATCATCTTTGACGAATTGCATTCTGTTGACTCATCATTCAGCTGTAATGTTCTCTCGTGGATTTGTGTGAAGTTGGTTTTTGGATCAGTGCGTCTCTGTTTTTGACTGTACCCAAAATGTCTCAGAGGAAACTCAATATACGAATTTTGGTTATACTTGTTACTGTATTTGTTGTCTGCCATTGACGTTGTATCTGAATGGGTAGCGCTCATTATCAATCGGTTACTTTGTTTTCTGTCATCGTCATATTTCTGTCCATGTTGGGGATTTCTGCTGCTTTGTTTTTGTTTTTCTGAATCTGAAATTGTAGGTACTTTATCTGTTCTGTTCTCTGTTTTTGATCTGCCTCTCAAATTGTACGTTTTTTTTCTATTGTAGTAAGGTTTAAGAGTTGTAGAGGATTCGTCATTTTGGGTGTTAGTTTGATGTGGTTGTGCTCTTTTTTGCTGCTCTGGCAAATGGCTATCGGAGTCTGTAGTAATTTCTCTTGAATGGTCTTTGCCATATTTTTTCCATTTCAAGATAACTAGACTTCGTTCTGCTGATCTCTCCATTATTTCTTTCAATTCATTTTGAGTGAGGTTGAATTTAAAAAGGTCGTCACAGAGTTTGTCTAGTTGCAGCTTTTGATGAGAAAGAGACTCATAGGACAAATTGATGCCCTCTAAATTCTCCTCTTGAATCATTGCCTCAAGATAGTCGACATTGACTGCCCATTCTGCTTCTCTCCTCTGCAGCTGTTGTTGTATAGCCTTTTTCTTATTATTGGCGCCAGGCATATTGAGACAGGTGCTTTTTGCAAGAGTTTTGAACTTTGTTCTTGTTTGATCTATCAGTTTGTCAGTTTTAGTTTTTATTAAGTTTCTGTAACAGCTGAATGAAACAAGTATTATCAAAAGCAACTTCAATGGACACGCGTAAGACTATTCAGTTTGTTTGCTGCATTAAAACAGCTGCTCTAGACGGTTTTTTCTTGTTGTCCTGTTAATGTGTTGAGGGTGTTACTGTTCTGTGGCAGGACGATATGACTGCTTTTATACGTAAGCTACAGATTTAAGTGTTTTACCTTTTCGATACAAAACTCCTTTGTTCTGAAATTTGAGTGAAAAAGCAATCAGACCTGTTTTGTTTTTAATGAAGTGAAGTGTGTTGTGGTCTGATTTTTCTTTTAACCTAAACTTTGTTGGGTCTGTTGAACTTTGCAGATTGTCAGAGAACGTCAATTTTTTTTTACTGACGAATAATATCAAAATGTGTTTGTTATTGCCTTTGATGCTAAACGTTTTTCTTTGACGTTTAAATCTTTTCTGCAACGAACAACCTATATCCGAAGTTTTTTTTTCTTTAACGTGCCCTCTGAAGTAGAAAGCGTTTGACTGTAATTGCTGTGTTCTTTCTTGCTTTACATTCTTTTTGAATCAAAAAATCGGAAACTTGATGATAATTAACTACGATAAAAACAAATTGTGGGTGTTCTTCTATTTTTTTTAATGTGTGTGTATGTGTATGAACACTATCTACTCCAGAGTTGAAAACAATGTACACGCTTCCTGAGAACTAAAAAACGTTATTGAACGCTAATCTCATCGAGGAATATGGAATATTTTGTTGCAAATCGAAAAAGTGCAAAGCTTGTTTTTGTTTTTTTAAACAGGAGCGTGGACAAAGTTTTCTTATATTAGATAACAGGTATATAAATATGATATTAGTATATAAATATGATATTAGTAGGTATTTTATAGGTATATAATTATATAAATGTTACTTCGGATGAAGACCCTTTGATTTTTTTTTGTTAACTTTGTTCTTCGTTAGAATTTGAAAATGAAATTAGAACTATTTGGTTGCTGAGAGACAATCTTCTGTAGACGTCATTTCTTGTTACACATTTTTGTACTTATCTATTTCTTTCTTTCTTCTTTTTTTTTGTCAACTCTCTATCTTGTTTTATTCTGGTTCTTCGTTATTGTCGCGAAGTGACGGCTCCTTTCTAAAGGGTTCTAAAATACAGCAAACATTTTGAGTTATAGGAACAATGGAAATATGATTGAGAAAATTTTTAAAGTACTCCCTGATTTTTGTTAACTTTTTTTTTCAGTGTTTCAATTTCAGAAGTTTGGTTGCTTTCAATGTGTTTGTCGTTAAAAAGGGTCACCAATGTTAACTACTCATTAACAAGAGATTTCCAGATTACAATGAATTGCTAGGTTGCACACGTGGGTAAAACATAAAACCCGCAAATTTTACAAATCAAAACAAATCAGAAGTCATCAAAACAATCAAAACAAATTAAGGAAAATCAAGCTTGTGCTTGAACAAAACATTCCTAAGCGTCATTCTTTTATATTAGTTTGCCCCCATCTGTCGTTCCAGATCACTTCATCCGACGTTAGTCGGTTTATGATGGTCATTAGAATCAATAAGGATACAAGAGTTTAAGATAAATAAATCAATTCTCAGTTTTTATAGGTTCTGATTGTTCAAAATCGACTGGTTCCCTTTTTGTACTTTTGATTTGTCACTTCGTTATCTTAAATCATATGGTCTGTTTAGGGCTGATATCCATAAAAAAGCATAGATGTTCTCTAACTAATCGGTCATCAATGATGTATTGATGACATATCAGAATAAGAAGAATAGTTTTTTGTCTGTTCTCAATGGTTAAGATATCTAATTTTCATAAAGATACCGTTTCTTAACACATATCGATCAATTTTTTGTGTTATTGTACCTGGCCTTTAGATGGGTGCATAGTTTTGTCTCATACTGGAGCACACGAGTAAACTTCACAAAGACAGAAAGTTTGCATATTTTCTGTTTGTGCCCCCCCCCGGACGTTATGCACCTCCCAGTCACTAAGCACTTAACAGTAACTATTAAATAGTTATTTCAACTTATAAAACGTGCTGTTGAGGGTTGTAATTAATATGCACACACACTGCACTAGAAGCAAAAATGGAAACAATCCAAAATATCTTTTGCTAGGCCACGTGCTGAGATGAATTCAGTGAGGAAATCTGGTATAATAATCCATAACCTAGTACGATATAAGTCATAGTTAACAGCGCTGGAGATTCAAACTTTCAAGTTTTTAATTTGGTTCTGTATTTGGGATAATCTAACCTTGTAGAATCGGGTCTTTCCGATTATAGCCCCCCCCCCCCCCCCAGCTTAGTGGGCATGTAACCTATAGCCCCCCAGGTTGAGGTCGCGCTCGAAATCACCTCTGATCAGACCATCCTAGACAAGTGGGACCTCTGATCAGACCGTCCCAGACCGAAGTGACCTCTGATCAGACGAGTATGCGCTCGAAGATCATTGTGCGCTCGAAGTGCGCTCGAAGCCGCCTCTGACCAGACGAGTTCCAGACCGAAGTGACCCCTGATCAGACAAGTTCCAGACCATTGTCCAGACGAGTTCCAGACCATTGTCCAGACTGAAGTGCGCTCGAAATATTGTCCCAGACTAAAGTGCGCTCGAAATCACCTCTGATCAGAGAATGATTTTGAACATGAACAAATCTCTCAATATCGTTATAATAAATTCATTTCATCTATCATTTTATCAATCTTATATTCAACTAACAAAAAAAACAATCCTGAAAGTATTGTTAATGAAAGTAAATCGAAAAAAATGATCAAAAAATTACTGAGATTGCCATTTTTTTATGCTTTTAACTGAAAAAATGAACTTAGACAGCTCTGCATAAAAACGTCTTGATCTACTTTGATTCAAAATCTTTACTTGAGGGACCGGCATTTGTTATCAGCTGGACCTCTTGGTTCTGATCAAACCCATCAGATTTTCAGATGAAATTCCGATCAGAATGCTGTTTTATTGTTGTCTCTTACCCGAGACAACCAAAGTCAGTAAGAAAACAAAAAAAAATTGAAAAAAATTTCGCTCGAGTTGGTCTCTGGTCAGACTAGTGTGCGCTCGAACCGGCATCTGATCAGACTAGTGTGCGCTTGAAACTGCCTCTGATCAGACCGTCCCAGACCAAAGTGACCTCTGATCAGACCGTCCCAGAACAAAGTGGCCTCTGATCAGGCAAGTTCCAGACCATTGTCCAGACAAAAGTGCGCTCGAAGCCTTTTCCAAACCATGTAATTCGAGCGCACCGGGAACATGTGTGCGCTCGAAACTCGTCTGATCAGGGGTCACTTCGGTCTGGCCACCTCGACCTGCCCCCCCCCCCAGATGAAAATTCATAACCACCTCTTTAACACAAAACCGGAAATCGATGTAGGCGAGCCACTGAAATTAATAACCACTTCTTTAACACAAAATCAGAAATCATTGTACGCGAGCCGTCGGATGATGACATGGGCTTGCCCATTATAATTGATTTTAGTTGACTTCTCATAACCGCATTTCAGCTGCTTCAGAGATAATACGAAATGGCTCCTATGAACTTAATGAAAATTGTAGAAACCTGCAAACATAAATGGGAAACAATAGCATTCGATACTGGAACAAAACTTGTAACCAACAATTGTAAGCATAAATGATGAATTTAATTGTATGCTATAACTTGACTTTTTGGGAGGGGGGGCTATAATTTTCTGGGGGGGCTATAATTTTCTGGGGGGGGGGGGCTATAATGGGAAAGACCCGTAGAATCTACCACCCAGGTCGAGGTGGCCAGACTGAATTGAGCTCTGATCGGAGCATCTTCGAGTGCACACAAGTTCTCGGTGCGCTCGAATTACTTGATCTGGAAAAGGCTTCGAGCGCACTTTTGTCTGGATAATGGTCTGGAACTTGCCTGATCAGAGGCCACTTTGGTCTGGGACGGTCTGATCAGAGGCAGTTTCAAGCTATATAAAATACAATTTATGTACAACCAGAGGTGAAAGAAGCTATATACACAGTTATATACACAGTAAGAGGTGTTTTAGTTGAAAAAACTGAGTTTGAGAATTTCGAGAAGTTTTTGTTAAGACTTAAAGTTCTATATAACTGTAATAGAAGATTTTCTCTGCCTCAGATGCACTCAGCCATTTCAAGCACCATGGAGGACTTCTGCTGGCTGAACTTGACGTATACAAACGCTATTGGATCGTTTTCTTGGCTAGCCTCGTGGAAATTGTTTAAAATGAGTGTGATAGTTTCTTCAGGTAAGTATGATGAATAAAAATAAAAATAAAATAAAATTGATTGGGAAAACATTGAATGCTCGATGAGCGTGGGTGGGACTCGAAACCACACGTGTTGATGTTCTGTTTCTTCGAAGTAATAGTTCACTGCACTATGTTGACTTATGTTTCTGCAGGTTTTTTGTTTCAAAGCTTCGTTCTTTCAATGTTTAAATTGTTGCGAATTCAAAACGTAGATCGACAAACTGACTCGAACGGTTTCGAACCGAAGCTCCCAGATCTGATGTTTTATTAGCGGTTCACGCTAAGTGTCATGTATGATGTTACAAAAATTCAGCTTTTATTCAAATATGTAACTGTCCGCTTGATTCAATTATAACTAGGGTGTATAGCGGTGGCCCCGATTTCAAATAGTCCTGCTTCAATGTCGAAAAAGAAAGGATTGACGAGAAAAAAAGGAAGGATTATGATTGATGAGGAGATGGAGAAAAAAAATAAATAAAAGCATTGTTTCTGACTTGAAAATGCATTAATATAAAAGTTACAGTTTCAAGAAGTTGATAAACAAAAGTGCTACGCTAACCTAAACCATAAAACCACTGAAACCAAACCACGCGCAGCACAAGAGTGAATGTCTTTGTTTAATCTCACAGACGTTTTCTTTTTAAATCAATGGAGTGTTGAGGAAAATAGTAAAATAGTCATCAATAAAGTAGCAATGAGAAGCTTCGAAAAAAGGCGTAAATGTTGGTCAATAACTACGCATAATAGATGACAGCTGTGATCTGTTCAGCCCCGAATTGACTAGGCGGTCGGCTGGCCGAACAGATGAAGACAATTGAATGAGATGGACAGAGAATGACAAAAACTGAGTTGTATTTGGCCCCGAATTGACTAGGCGAGCGGCTGGCCGAATACATTTAAAACGTCTGATTGTTCTGTTGTTTTTCATATTGTTAAAATAGCGGGAGAAAAATAAATTAATTATAATAAGGAAAGTTGGAGGCAACTCTGGACTCGAACCCCGGTCGGAGTTCAAAATGTTCATTCTTTCGTTAATAATTCTCGCTTTGTTGACAACTGCTCCACTTTCCTCTTCTTCAAGACGTTAGAATTTTGATATAGTTCATTGGATGGAGGAAACGCCTCAAGAAAATAAATGTTAAAATGCTGGAGTTGGACTCGAACCGTAGTTGTGTTTACTTTATTAATCGTTTTTTGTGATCCTCGCAACTGTGCCATTCGACAGCTACTTTCGGTTTTTCTGCCAGTTTTTCATTTGTACTGTCTGTCAATCTGTTTTTTTGTTTGTTGTTGTACTTTTTCCCTAGTTTTTGTTTTGTTTTCCCTTTTCTGTTTCCATTGTTTTCCTTTTTCAGTTTTTGATTTTATTCTGTCCTTGAGCCCATTTCTGTTGTTTGAAAGATGAGGATCTTTGATATTGAAAGTCCAAGATTAAACTGGGATTGATCCTCTTTTTGTTTAATTGATCACTCTTCTGAGCAGTCATCTTAGCCACTAGTCTATTGTGTATGTGGCTAGAAGATTTAGTAGTTTAGATGATCAAGAGTGCTTTTGCAAGAGTCGAGCGGGCACTGTCGTTTCTTATATATCAGCTCTGATACAGATAGTATGTTGTGTTTGATTGCCCTTTGAATATAGCCGTTGGCCAGTTTCATCTGCATTTACCTGACTGACTTCATGTTTGCCTCTTCGTGGAGTTTTTGAGTCTGGTACCATCTTGGTTTTCGAAGGCAGATTCGTAGGGCTCGGTTTTGAACGCTTTGTATTTTTTGATAAGGGCATGCGATTGATCCAGCCAGCAAGCATTTGAGTACAGAAATAGTGGTCTGATCTAAGATTTGTAACCGAAAATTAGGCTTTCTTCGTTAAAGTTTAATTTACTAAGCCTCCAGATTTGAAATAGCCGGCTGTTTGCTCTTCGTATTAAATCATTGCAATGTTCATTCCACTTGAGGTGTGGAGTAAGAATGATACCCAAGAATTTTATCAATTTCTTCTTCTGAATGGATATTCCTTTTATGTTGAGCTCTAGAGAAGATTCTTTCTTTGAGGGGTTTTTAAAGATCAGGTAATGAGTCTTATTTGGGTTAATTTTTATTGTCAATGAGTCGCACCAATTAATTAGACTATTCAGTGACAATTGAAGATGTTTTTTGATTAATTTGGGGGATCATGACCTATAGTAGAGGGCAAAGTTGTCAGCTAACTGTGAGATCTGGGCTTTTATCTGCGGCAAACCACTGACGTAAACGAGAAAGAGAATGGGAGCAATTACGCTCCCTTGAGGTACTCCAGCTGTCGGGCTGAAACTATCACTGACAGTGGAGTTTATCTTCACAAACACATTCCTTTGCGATAAGAATGAGTTTATCCGCCTTATAATTGAATTCTGTAGCCCTAACGAGTTTAATCTGTGCACGAGTCCTAGGCGCCATACAGCATCGAATGCTTTTTCGACATCCAAGCATACGAAAACAACCATTTCGGACCACTGAAAGGCTTCCCTGACGTGCTGAGTGAGTTTATTGAGGTTGTCTGTGGTGCAGCGGTGTTTTCTGTAAGCACTCTGAGTCTCGCCGAATATTTTTTTGCTTTCACAATATTCAATAACAATATTTTTCAGAACATTTTCACATATTTTGGCTATGCAATATGTAACACTAATGGGTCAGTAGTTTTCAGCCTTCGATTGGTCTTTGTCTTGTTTTGGTATCATTCTTATCTGGGATTCATTCCAGTTAACCGGAACTTTCGAGTTGTTTATGGAGCTAGATATGAGGAGACAGGCAAGGGCTTTAACATTCTTAGGTAATTGTTCAAGGATTTCGTAGCAGATTTTTTCCGGCCCAGGGCATGTGTTTCTCGTCTCTTTCCAGATTTCATCAAATTCTCTTGTTGTAACCACAACGCCAAGTTGTTCAGTATGTACATTTGTATTAATTATTGCTTCTCTTTCATTTTCATTATTGTCGCAGAGTTCAGAAATTGTTGATGAATCCGGTTCGTGATTTTTCATTGCGTCATTTAGCAGCTGTTTGAACATTTCGCTTTTCTCCTTGTCGGTGACCGCCACGCAATCTTTGTGGAAAAATTTTGGGTAATCTGCTGTTTTTTGTTTGGGATCGTTTTTATTAGTTAGTTCTTTTAATGCTTTCCAAAAGCCTTTTCTACCCTTATCACATGCACTCTCCAAGACCTTTGCTCTTTTTCTGTCTTCTGATCGCATCACTCATTGTTTAATTTCTTTCTGTAGCTAATTTATCTTCGTGCTTAAAGATTTATACTTTAAGAAAAGTATAAATCGCAAAAGTGCAGATCTAACATATTTTTGCATTTTCCGTCGAACGACTGATATGTGTGATAACCGTTGTTCAGCAGTTTAAAATTGCCCTCGTCAATAAAATTTAGGAGCTTTTCTTGATTTTCAGAATCGTAGGAGCAGTTTAGTTCATGGTGGGGAGCATTGAAGTCGCCACATACGAAGACATTTTTCAGTTTTCCTGAAAAAATTTTATCGGTTGAGAGCGGCTTTCCAGGGATATTATTAGCAGTTATTATCCAAAAATCATCGAAAGTCGGCAACTTAAGGCAAATGATCGAATGTCGGCAACCTAAGGCAAATCATCGAAAGTCGGCAACTTAAGGCAAAAATCATCGAAAGTCGGCAACTTAAGGCAACTTAAGGCAAATCATCGAAAGTCGGCAATTTAAGGCAAATCATCATGATTTAAGGCAAATCATCATGTTGACTTATGTTTCTGCAGGTTTTTTGTTTCAAAGCTTCGTTCTTTCAATGTTTAAATTGTTGCGAATTCAAAACGTAGATCGACAAACTGACTCGAACGGTTTCGAACCGAAGCTCCCAGATCTGATGTTTTATTAGCGGTTCACGCTAAGTGTCATGTATGATGTTACAAAAATTCAGCTTTTATTCAAATATGTTACTGTCCGCTTGATTCAATTATAACTAGGGTGTATAGCGGTGGCCCCGATTTCAAATAGTCCTGCTTCAATGTCGAAAAAGAAAGGATTGACGAGAAAAAAAAGGAAGGATTATGATTGAGGAGGAGATGGAGAAAAAGAAT
The DNA here is from genome assembly GCF_964194025.1 of Convolutriloba macropyga. Lineage (NCBI taxonomy): Eukaryota > Metazoa > Xenacoelomorpha > Acoela > Convolutidae > Convolutriloba > Convolutriloba macropyga. The sequence goes on from NC_134471.1 coordinate 29,390,847, forward strand.
AAATAAAAGCATTGTTTCTGACTTGAAAATGCATTAATATAAAAGTTACAGTTTCAAGAAGTTGATAAACAAAAGTGCTACGCTAACCTAAACCATAAAACCACTGAAACCAAACCACGCGCAGCACAAGAGTGAATGTCTTTGTTTAATCTCACAGACGTTTTCTTTTTAAATCAATGGAGTGTTGAGGAAAATAGTAAAATATTCATCGATAAAGTAGCAATGAGAAGCTTCGAAAAAAGGCGTAAATGTTGGTCAATAACTACGCATAATAGATGACAGCTGTGATCTGTTCAGCCCCGAATTGACTAGGCGGTCGGCTGGCCGAACAGATGAAGACAATTGAATGAGATGGACAGAGAATGACAAAAACTGAGTTGTATTTGGCCCCGAATTGACTAGGCGAGCGGCTGGCCGAATACATTTAAAACGTCTGATTGTTCTGTTGTTTTTCATATTGTTAAAATAGCGGGAGAAAAATAAATTAATTATAATAAGGAAAGTTGGAGGCAACTCTGGACTCGAACCCCGGTCGGAGTTCAAAATGTTCATTCTTTCGTTAATAATTCTCGCTTTGTTGACAACTGCTCCACTTTCCTCTTCTTCAAGACGTTAGAATTTTGATATAGTTCATTGGATGGAGGAAACGCCTCAAGAAAATAAATGTTAAAATGCTGGAGTTGGACTCGAACCGTAGTTGTGTTTACTTTATTAATCGTTTTTTGTGATCCTCGCAACTGTGCCATTCGACAGCTACTTTCGGTTTTTCTGCCAGTTTTTCATTTGCACTGTCTGTCAATCTGTTTTTTTGTTTGTTGTTGTACTTTTTCCCTAGTTTTTGTTTTGTTTTCCCTTTTCTGTTTCCATTGTTTTCCTTTCTCAGTTTTTGATTTTATTCTGTCCTTGAAAGAGCCCATTTCTGTTGTTTGAAAGATGAGGATCTTTGATATTGAAAGTCCAAGATTAAACTGGGATTGATCCTCTTTTTGTTTAATTGATCACTCTTCTGAGCAGTCATCTTAGCCACTAGTCTATTGTGTATGTGGCTAGAAGATTTAGTAGTTTAGATGATCAAGAGTGCTTTTGCAAGAGTCGAGCGGGCACTGTCGTTTCTTATATATCAGCTGTGATACAGATAGTATGTTGTGTTTGATTGCCCTTTGAATATAGCCGTTGGCCAGTTTCATCTGCATTTCCCTGACTGACTTCATGTTTGCCTCTTCGTGGAGTTTTTGAGTCTGGTACCATCTTGGTTTTCGAAGGCAGATTCGTAGGGCTCGGTTTTGAACGTTTTGTATTTTTTGATAAGGGCATGCGATTGATCCAGCCAGCAAGCATTTGAGTACAGAAATAGTGGTCTGATCTAAGATTTGTAACCGAAAATTAGGCTTTCTTCGTTAAAGTTTAATTTACTAAGCCTCCAGATTTGAAATAGCCGGCTGTTTGCTCTTCGTATTAAATCATTGCAATGTTCATTCCACTTGAGGTGTGGAGTAAGAATGATACCCAAGAATTTTATCAATTTCTTCTTCTGAATGGATATTCCTTTTATGTTGAGCTCTAGAGAAGATTCTTTCTTTGAGGGGTTTTTAAAGATCAGGTAATGAGTCTTATTTGGGTTAATTTTTATTGTCAATGAGTCGCACCAATTAATTAGACTATTCAGTGACGATTGAAGATGTTTTTTGATTAATTTGGGGGATCATGACCTATAGTAGAGGGCAAAGTTGTCAGCTAACTGTGAGATCTGGGCTTTTATCTGCGGCAAACCACTGACGTAAACGAGAAAGAGAATGGGAGCAATTACGCTCCCTTGAGGTACTCCAGCTGTCGGGCTGAAACTATCACTGACAGTGGAGTTTATCTTCACAAACACATTCCTTTGCGATAAGAATGAGTTTATCCGCCTTATAATTGAATTCTGTAGCCCTAACGAGTTTAATCTGTGCACGAGTCCTAGGCGCCATACAGCATCGAATGCTTTTTCAACATCCAAGCATACGAAAACAACCATTTCGGACCACTGAAAGGCTTCCCTGACGTGCTGAGTGAGTTTATTGAGGTTGTCTGTGGTGCAGCGGTGTTTTCTGTAAGCACTCTGAGTCTCGCCGAATATTTTTTTGCTTTCACAATATTCAATAACAATATTTTTCAGAACAGTTTCACATATTTTGGCTATGCAATATGTAACACTAATGGGTCAGTAGTTTTCAGCCTTCGATTGGTCTTTGTCTTGTTTTGGTATCATTCTTATCTGGGATTCATTCCAGTTAACCGGAACTTTCGAGTTGTTTATGGAGCTAGATATGAGGAGACAGGCAAGGGCTTTAACATTCTTAGGTAATTGTTCAAGGATTTCGTAGCAGATTTTTTCCGGCCCAGGGCATGTTTTTCTCGTCTCTTTCCAGATTTCATCAAATTCTCTTGTTGTAACCACAACGCCAAGTTGTTCAGTATGTACATTTGTATTAATTATTGCTTCTGTTTCATTTTCATTATTGTCGCAGAGTTCAGAAATTGTTGATGAATCCGGTTCGTGATTTTTCATTGCGTCATTTAGCAGCTGTTTGAACATTTCGCTTTTCTCCTTGTCGGTGACCGCCACGCAATCTTTGTGGAAAAATTTTGGGTAATCTGCTGTTTTTTGTTTGGGATCGTTTTTATTAGTTAGTTCTTTTAATGCTTTCCAAAAGCCTTTTCTACCCTTATCACATGCACTCTCCAAGACCTTTGCTCTTTTTCTGTCTTCTGATCGCATCACTCATTGTTTAATTTCTTTCTGTAGCTAATTTATCTTCGTGCTTAAAGATTTATACTTTAAGAAAAGTATAAATCGCAAAAGTGCAGATCTAACATATTTTTGCATTTTCCGTCGAACGACTGATATGTGTGATAACCGTTGTTCAGCAGTTTAAAATTGCCCTCGTCAATAACATTTAGGAGCTTTTCTTGATTTTCAGAATCGTAGGAGCAGTTTAGTTCATGGTGGGGAGCATTGAAGTCGCCACATACGAAGACATTTTTCAGTTTTCCTGAAAAAATTTTATCGGTTGAGAGCGGCTTTCCAGGGATATTATTAGCAGTTATTATCCAAAAATCATCGAAAGTCGGCAACTTAAGGCAAATGATCGAATGTCGGCAACCTAAGGCAAATCATCGAAAGTCGGCAACTTAAGGCAAAAATCATCGAAAGTCGGCGACTTAAGGCAACTTAAGGCAAATCATCGAAAGTCGGCAACTTAAGGCAAAAATCATCGAAAGTCGGCAACTTAAGGCAACTTAAGGCAAATCATCGAAAGTCGGCAATTTAAGGCAAATCATCGAAAATCGGCATTTTAAGGAATGTTGGCAACTTAAGGAATGCTGTTCTTCACTAAGACAGCAGAGCCATGATGACCGTTGTTGAAAGTTTCCGTTGCAACAATGTAGTTGTTGAGGGGGGTTGTTTTTTCCAGTTCTCAACTTCATTCGAACAAATTACGTCTATTTCTTCTTCTATTGAAAACAAAATCAGATCACTTATTTTGTTGTTTAGTCCGCGACAGTTCGATTGCAAAATCTTGAGCTTATCCATTTTGTGCAAAGTTTTGGCTGTTTGGTATATTGTTTGTTTGAATTGAATTAACAGGAGCTGTATTTGCGCTTTTTATGCTGTCATGAATTCTCTGAACATCAGTTTGTTCATTGAAGATACGTGAGGCGCTGTTAGAGACAAAATTTTTTATGTCTTTCTAGGACATAGTGTTAAGAACTTTTCGTATTTTGCTCAAAACTTCAGCTAATAGAACCACAATTTTTTCAGTTGATGGCGTTAGGTCAGTCTTTACTTGAGAGTTCAGTTTATTAGCTACGGCTGAGAATTTGTGTTCATTTATCTTCTTTGAGGCCTCTGCTAACTTATGCTGATATGCTGGACAGCCTCGAGAAACTGTCGTATGAGCACCGCCACAGTTTGAGCATTTGGCATTTTCTGTGGCAACAGTGCATTCTTTAACACTATGATCTTGCGAGCAGCGAAAACATCGAATTCCACTAGTGCAATCCCTTGCTGAGTGGCCAAATTTTTGGCGTTTGAAACATGTGGTGGTTCTCGGCTTGCTTCACATCGGTATAGCTGCCAGCCATGTTGACGACATGTTTTTGAGCTGCGTTGACTTGATTGTTTGATTCCGTAATCACGCGTATTAATTTTGTTGTTTGGCCCGTTGCTCAACTTGTTATTCGTGAAACTTTGGTGACATTCACTGCATTGTTATTTAATTTCCTCTTTTACCTCATCTTCAGTAATGCTGTGGTGAACGTTTACAATGACGAAACTTGGTTTTGTTTTAGGCTTGAAGTGTATTCCTTGCATTCACTTTGGCATTTGGAAAGGCCTGATTTAGGTTTAGTGACAGCATCAAGCATTCTCTTGAAGCGAGGTCCTCTGGCTGAGTAAAGAAGTCGGTATTGTTCCTCAGTTCTCTTATTTGTTTAATCTTGACGGCTGGAAACTTCGACCTGATTGCTTTTGCAAACTGAATTTGTGAGGGTCTTGGATCAATTGAAACAATCATCGGCCTTACGTTGTTGATTGGAGTTGGCACTTTTCTGAAACGTTTTCTTTTATTCCTTACTTCAGTGTAATCGCTTTCATCTTGCGTTGATTCTTCTGCTGTCATTCCAGCCTCAGATAAAAGTCTGTCAATTTGGCTCATGTTGAGAATGAGCCTCAATGAGGCTCTGAGTTAAAGGAGAGGGCAACTTAAAAGAACTACTGACAAAGATAAAGCTAAGAAAGAAGGGGATTTAAATGAACTTTTGAAAAGCGAAAATTAAAAAAAAGGTAATTGAAAAAGTCAGGATTTTAAATCTTAAACAACTGTTAGTGAAAAATCTCTTTTATTAAAGTTTCACTCCCAAAGGACGTTCCTGCACAAAGTGCAGTACTTGCTTGTGGTTTTCCTATCACACTTTGAGGTACTGATCCGAAAGTGACATTAATAGCTTTTTAATCATCATTAGGCTAGGACGGTCTGATCAGAGGCAGTTTCAAGAGCACACTAGTCTGATCAGAGGCCGATTCAAGCGCACACTAGTCTGACCAGAGACCAGAGACCAAAATCGAGCGACTTTTTTCAAGTATTTTTTTCTTTTTTACTGACATTTGTTGCCTCTGCAATAATTTTTGGACGGGTTTTTCGTTAGTTGATTATAAGAGTGATAACATCGATTTTCGTGAAATGAATATATTATAACGATATTGAGAGATTTGTTGATGTTCAAAATCATTCTCTGATCAGACTATTTTGAACGCACTTTAGTCTAAACAGAGGCAACTTTGAGCGCACTTTTGTCTGATCAGAGGTGGTTTCGAGCGCACTTTAGTCTAATCATAGGCATTTTCGAGCGCTCAATCTGATCAGAGGCTATTTCGAGCACACTTCAGTCTGATCAGAGGCGGATTCGAGCGCACACTAGTCTGATCAAGGCATGGCTTTCGAGCGCACAATAATTTGATCAGAAAAGGTTTTCGAGCGCACTTTAAGCGCACACAGAGCTTCGAGCGCACGATAGTCTAAACAGAGGACACTTCAGTCTGAGTCGGTTTGATCAGCGGTCGTTTTTGTCTGGGACGGTCTGATCAGAAGTCGCATTTTGGTCTGGACCTCAACCTCGGCACCGCAGATTTCTGCCATTTTAAAATTTGCACCGGAGTGATTCAAATATGAATGCAATCCACCTTCTCCTTGTTATAAATTGGCATTAGTGGTTGTGGGTTGTAAAAGTGTGCACCCAAAACGTAGAAACCTTAGAACAAGACAACCAAGGTGTAGTCCTTGACACAAGACTGGTTTTCGCCAGACTGTCTTGGGTCGCGGACGGGGGGGGTGGCGGTCCAACACCAATGGTCTGGAAGAAAATTCTGATCCCGCATCCATTCTGGCCAATAGCAATTTTTGACCTGTTCAGTTTGGCTTATACCAACATTGCGGTCTGTTTGGTTCAGCCGATGGACATATCAAGCATACAGGTCCAGCCTAAGAAAGAATCGGTCTTCTGCAAAATGGATAAAAAATAAATCGAAGTTCAATTACAACTGTCAAAAATCATGTGTAATACAATAGAAGTTTCAAAAGCTTTGAGAGTTTACGTTTACTGAGCTGATGCGCCTGCACTGTATCAGGAATACTGAGCCACTTTAAACACCGTGGATGATTTTTACTGGTTTTTCGTGATTGGATTTTCTTGTCGTTGTGTATCTGCGGCTAGGGGCGATTGCAGTTGTTACAGGTTTTTTGTCAGGCGTTGGTGTCAGCATTAAAAATAATTTTAAGGAAGGGAAGTAAAGGAGAAGGGAAGTAAAGAGATAAGTAATACTTAAAAGAGAGAAGAATCAGTAAATGGAGACAGTTTTTGCCTGCTCACTCTAGATAACTAAAGGATGTCGGAGAATCGAATTCCCGCTTTTTCTTAATTTCCATTGACAGAGCACTGCGCCAAATACACATGTACCCGCTTTGGAAATTGCTACTTCGTATTGTCTTTTCTATATTTGCATGGCTGTGAGTTTTCTTATTAACTGAGCTTTTGAATTGAATGTATCAATTTTCGGCTCTGCAGCTTCAAAACTTCGATTCTGAAGTCTGCCCCTTCTTGGCACCGGCTTGTCTCGTATTTTGCTCTTGTGATAATTTTTATTTTTGAAGAGAGTTTCATAACGTCTGTGGGCAAGACTCCAGAGGAGCCTCTTCCTGAAAAAAGTTTCAACACGGCATGTTTCGGCGACTTCGATACAAAAGGTCCTTTGGGTCTCAGACGTTTGCCAGTGATTCCTGAGTCAGAAAATGTGTTTGAATATTGCAGTTTCGCCTTTTCAGGGAATTGTTGGTAGTTTGTTTATTCACTCAAATAGAAAGTCTAGCATGCTTTTGAATGTGTTCTTTTACATTGCTTTTCTTTGCTATGAGATGTACAATAGACAAATTTTTGTTCTCTTGTTCTCAGTTGATGTATTTTTTTGCCAATCGAATTTGAAGCTCTCTTATGCCAGGAAGGTTCTCTACTTCGTGCAGCTTTTGAACACCATACAATCGTGCTTTTCTTAACCGAAATCTGAGTGCTCGGTTTTGTTTTGTTTCAATTTTGAAATCACTGCTCTCGATTGGTTGAGCCTGACTGCATTTGCAATTAAAAACAAAGGCCTAATGCAGGACTTGTAAAGCCAGAGCAAAATTTCCTGTGCAGTTTCCATATTGCTTAACCACTGAATGAAAGATCCGCTTCTTTCTTCGGGATGCAAGTTCATTGCAATTTTCATTTGATTTGAGATGTGGCGTAAACGTCATTCCAAGGAATTAAATATTGTTGGCTTCTTCAACTTCTTCTCCTAGAAAAACATTTTTGATTTTTCGAAGGGTTCCTGGATCGCATGTTTTCATTTTGGTTGGATTTTATTTAGCTTCGAGCTTCATACACAATTTTATTAGTTTTTCCATTGATTCTCGGAGGTTACCCAGAACTGAATGACTGAAAAGTGATATGTAATACAATGCGAGTTCAACTGCAAATTATGAAATTTGAAACGGAGTGTCTGATTGGTTAAAACCCTAAAAAGGAACAGTATTGACTCCACGTTGCAAACCTGACGGACACCAGTTGTAGGCACAAAATCTATTTTTAAGTGCGGCATTGATTGGTTTTCAGAGTAACAGCTGATCATTGGTAACCAACACCGCCTATTTAGATGAACAGACTACCTCATTCAAGTAGTTTCTGGATTTCTTTATAGTCTTTAGTTAACAATTTTTTTCAAAATATGATTTTAAAATTTTAGATTTTAGATCACGTTCAAAACAAATCAGGCTCTGAGGGGACTCAATTTCCAAACTTTTAAGATTGAGGACGCAGTGACAATTGGTACACCATTTCCTTTTCGAAAACAATAGATGTACTTATGTTTTCTCGGTCCAATTTTTTTTTGCTTTACCAAAAATGCTTGAGCGGGAAGTCATTGATGTAATCTTCCTTCTATTTTTCATAATTTCTTTTCATAAGTCTATAGGAAACATATTTCACATGCTAATTAGAAAACAATCTTACCTTCGCACATGCTTCGGATAGCTTGGCTGGGAACAACGACAGCATATGCGAATTTAAAAAACCGTGTTTTCGGTTTAGGATTTGACAATGTGCAAATCAGACAAAATTGGCATCTAACTGTATCCAACCGGAGCCGAAATGTTTGATTTAACAAAAGAAATGACAAATTACAAAGAAAATGCAAGCAAGTGAGTTAAAGCTAAGTCCGGTAAGAAGTAATTTACAGCTTCCTCTAATTGTTTTTTGAAAATCACTGTTAAACAAATTGTTCGTTTTCTAAAGTTATGCTAAGAATGCAGCTTTGTTTATATTCTGAACGCAATTATTTTTATTCAAAAATTGCTGATCCTTATAAGAATTTATTAATTTTAAATTGCCTCCAACTACTAACTCAAGATAATCCCGGGCATCATTCAACCGATTAAAACTTGTGGCAAAAATTACCCAAGCTGAGTTGTGCGACACTAGACCTCTCTGACCAGACATATTGCTAGACTTTTCACCCTGACCAGACCGTTGTGCAATTCAAAGCCTTCCGATCAGACGGCAGTGAAAACCAGGAGATCGTGTGGTCATAATGCAACCCAAAAGACCAGTGATCAGACCATTATGCGACCCAATTTCCGCTGACAATGGAGATGATAGGATACGAAATCTAAGAAAAGCTCTCGGTGTTTTAGATTCCCCTCAAGAAGTCAAAACTTGCACTTGAGCCGATTCTTCTAAGGCAGTTCTTAAAGAAGTTTAATTGCGTATTCTGTACGAACACAACGAGAGAACGACCATCTTCCTAGACAAGCTAGAACAAAAGTTTTCGGGCTTCAGAAACCCACTAAATAGGCATGAACTAAGAGTAAGAACTTGAATTGAATTGAAAAACTCTTTGAGGCAATGAAAACAATACTTTTCAAAAATAAGTTCATCCGTTTAATTCGTTTGATAACAACGCGTGATTAATTTTTTTCCTAGACAAGCTAGCCCAAAGTTTTTTGGATCTCTGGAAACTTTTTACATAGAAAAACTTAGGGGATGAGTTTTTGAGCATGTGTAGTGTGTTTTGCTCATTGATTTCTCTATACAAAGGGAGTATTGAAGTTTGAAATTCATAAAATTTTCAAAAAATGAATTCAAAACTTTTTTCAAGCAAATGACGGTCATTGTTGAATACTGATTGAAAGATTTGGACTTGTTTGAGTGCAAAAAAAAAATTTGTATAGGGACAAAATTGCGGGAGGATGGTTTGATCCCGGGTCAATGTTTCAATGCTCGAAAATGTAAGAATTGTGGTGATTGCTGTAAATGGTTGGAATTAAGTTGGTTTTTTAGCAATGAATGGGGTGAAAGCAGTGAAAATGGAAAAATATTCACCACTCAAATTAGGAGACTGTTAATATGCATGAGGCGAGAGGTTCAAAATCTTGTACAGCATTTTGTTGCCTTATAACAATTCCACACAAAGCAGTGAAAATGCAAAAAAATGCCAATCAAAAATATATTTTGCTGTGAATTTTTGCTACCGCTTTTTGCCGTAACTCTTAGATTATTTTTTCAACAAAACCTTGACCCGGTATGATAACATTTGATATTGGGGAAGCAATAAAGAAACTTTCGATGAAAAAAAGAATATAAGTAATCTCTTCGTAAAAGGGTTTATTGATTTTTTTTCATTTGTGCATTATCTGTATAATTACGTGCTGACTAGCATTTAGTGCTAAAATTGTTTTCGGTTATTTAAGTGTACAGAGAAATGACAGAAAAGTTCCTGTTTCTAATTGAAAGTAATCGTGAACTGAGGACGCAACACTGATTGAGACAAAAACAATGTCCCATTTTTATGCAAAAAATGTTTGAAAAGAGCCCCATTGAATGTTAGCAAATGAAGGCCACTTTGTCGAGATATCTTGAAAGGTTTAAGAGATCATGTAAGTGATATTTTAAAAGACAAATTTGAAATTAGGATGTTTGCGGAAAACGTTTGAAATAATAGGCTTAGTATCACAGCGAAGATATGTGATCTACCAAGACAGATACAGACTATTGCGAGAGACAAGAAGAGAAAAGCAGGTTTAGTGTTTTTTTTGCTTGAAAATCATGCAAATATAAATCTTCCTTTTAGTTATAATTATTCAACCAAGTTTTAATAATTGCGCGCACGAGTCCCAATGTGTTACCATATCAGTAATAAATCATTACGTTTTAATAAAATATTCTATTCAGCACTGTATCATGGTACTCTAAGGGCGTTATCGTGGCGAAGTATATTCGGTTCAAAGCCGGAAAACTTTGTTTTCTACAAATAGACTGAGCATGCGGTTTTTGGTTTAGTCATTATAATCTCATTAAATTCGGAAAAAAAAATTTGGAGTTCGTTTTGAAACTTTAATTCTGCGTTTCTCTGCATGAGAAGTTATCCCCATCATAAAATATAACAACAGTAGAACTATTTACAACAGAACTTTATTCTATCCGACCCCACTCGACTTCCTCTTCTTCCCAGGTTGAGGTGCCAGACCGAAAGTCGATATGTCCAGACGGAAAGTGCCTATGTCCAGACCCACCCAGATGGAAAGTACCTATGTCCAGACTATCGTGCGTTCAAAACTTTTAGTGCGTTCTTCGTGCGTTCGAAGTCGATTATGTCCAGACCATCCCAGACCAAAAGCGTATTTGTCCAAACTTTCGTGCGTTAATGTCCAGACTTTCGTGCGTTTATGCCAGACCATCGTGCGTTCATCCGTGTTTCCAGACCGTGTAATTTTGAACGCACGACGCCCCTTCGTGCGTTCATTTCGGTCTGGACATATCGACTTTCGGTCTGGGACCTCAGCCTGGGTTCCCCAATTCCCCCTTTTGCAGGAGGGTTTTTTAATGCGAGAATTTTATCACACATGTTCCTGAACAGCTCACTGCGGTCGCCCTCTTTCCTGAAACGACTGAAAGCCGTTTCAGGGAACGTAACAGCCGGTGGACCACAAATGAAGGACATCAACCTGGGTTAGTACAGCGCGAGGATTGCACGACGAAGATGAAACCTGACCAGATAAAATAGCAGATACGTTTATTAAAGTTTAGTAGAGCTGCTGCGCCCATACTGGAAATAAGCATTGAGTTGTAGTTTGTTTTCATAGCGGCGAGGTTTAGACGGTTCAGAGTTGAGCCAAACTGCTGTTCATAAATGTGCTTGGGTATGCCATACTGGCAACTGGGTTATAACTCATCAAACTTTGTTGAGTTTCACATTTGAGCACGATATCTTTAATTCTCTCCGAAGGTTTGTGAAGCTGCTTTAAGACAAATGTAGTGGCTGTTTTATGGTTCGCTTGTTATGTCTAAAAAGGCAGCTGTCTGCTTTGTGTATTTTAGTGGATTTGTCTGTCCTCTGTTTTAAAGTCTTTCAGTTGATACAAAATAATTGCAAAAACTTGACGTTTCCAAAGAAGACCGTTTGATATTCGGCGACACCTGTAAATTGCGAATGAAGGCAAAAGTAAAACAGTTTCGAGGTTTTCCTAAACGAGCCAGCTTTTGCTAGAGCAAACTACTAACTAACTAACATTTAGAAAGAAGAATGCTTAAGAAATTCATTGGTTTGCGTATATTTAAGACCTTTCTGATACCATAAGTCTAGGAAATGACGTGGTTTCAAACAATCTTCACATGAACCAGGAAGCAACACTTTTTCCATTTTTTTGTAATTGGACATCAGGGCATTCTTAGTACCTCCAGAACATGATACTGTTAATGCACTGCAGACTAGAAACCTAATTCAACTGCGCTGCAATTAGGCGAGATCAAAATCCTTATTAGAAAATTTATGCGCAAAAAACAGTGAACGGTTAATGATAAGACAAAAAAAGTATTGACTGAGAAGAACAAAACATCTCACTTATAACCAGGAGATCCAACTGAAAGATGGGAAATCCTGTTGCGTAATTCTACATAATGTTTAATTATTTTGATTATCAACCAGGAGTTTGCTCACCTCAGTCACTAGCTATTTATTCATGAGCAGGTTCGTGGGTACTGGATATCAGATTGTCGCACTTTGTTGTACTTAGCTTCTGAAAAAATTTCTACTAGGTGATATCACCTCTATCAAATTTCAATTGAGTTCCGCGGAGAGAAGTTATAAGGTATAAAGAGTTAGGGCTACTTATTTCTGCGTGCGAAGCAGGCTTACCTAGTTCTCTCAGACTAACCGACTCTGTAAAACAATGAAGGTTCACTTCAATTATTTCGGTGATAATATAATGATATAACATCGGATTCAGAGGCATATACATCAAGCAACTACTCAATAGACTGACTGTATTAAGTGGAGTTAGTGCTATTTAAATAAATTGTGTCTTCTCAGGCTCTGATTGGTTTGAGGTGTACATCCAGTATTTCTGCTGCTAAATCCATCCGGGGTTAAGAGTTTTTCATCCAAAATTGTAGATCGTATCTGACATACACTGGATGTGTCATCCTCGTTGTGTGCTGGAGTCTGTGACTTGTGTCGTCGTCTAAAGTCCCTGTCAGATGAAGTTTGAAACTAGAAGCGTGAGTAAGAGATCCACTTATTTTCAGGTGTGGAATCAGCGAGGCTGCCAGTTACAGGGTGTGCTGGCCAGTAACGTCAATCCCGTTAAAGTGCCCAACTGTCTACCACTGTCTTGTAGCGAAGATTTGTTCCCAGTTGATGGAAAGTTGTAGTCTGTAGTCTCTCTCGGTTTGTACAAGAAGATTTCAATTCATCTCCATCTGGTAAAAGGATGTTCCGGTCGGACTAACTAGCAAACCATCTGCTAGAAGTCCATCAGTGGCTATAGTGTGAGCTACTTAACAGTTTATACTTTATAAGGTTTGTGCCTACCGAGATATATATGACCGCAAGAAGAAGAAGAAGAGAAAATGATCCTAATTTTCAATTTGAAGAAAAGAGAGAGAATATTGACATAATAAATGAACAAGGAAAAAATTAAATAGAAAAGTATAATTTGTGAGTGCTGGAGAACTCCATTGTCAGATTCCCGGAAGAACTCGAGAAAGTCCTTCTCCCGAGCGAGAGCTCGAAGGAAGAGATCAGCTTTGAATGTAGTTGAATTGCCAGCACTTGATTCAGGATTTTCTGTTCCTCCTCGGATGATTCCGATTAGCAATATTGTCCATAATCCAATCCCTGTAAAGGAGGTTGAAGGTGAGCCTTCACTGGAGATATTTAATCGGAACAGGAGTTAGTCGGTGTGTTTTAGCGTAGAGGGGATGAAGAGGAAGTAGTTAATTATTGGATCAAAATTCCTCAGCGTCCTTTTGCAATAGCTAGGATAAATTAAAAAATGTAATTAAGGAAATAAGGATTTGCGCCAAAGATTTGTGTTGCCGAGTTGATATATAATTTGAAACTATTTCAGCTGAGCCCATTATTTCTGCTGGCTAATCAAAAGAAGAAGGCATAACTGATGCTGAAATACTGTTTCAATTTAACGTTTTTGCTGATACTAGTTCGTCTATTTTTATTAATACATCCAAAAGGCTCTAGCAGTTTGTTTGGAATCGATTTATAATAAGAGGTTAGTTAATTTCAGAAACTTATACGTTATTTTTCTACCTATTTAGAAGGTATCGTTATCAATTCTAATAAACGGTGCTGCTCTTACGTTGAATGAAGCTACGTTTGTTATTGATTTAGTAATTGACGTGGAGGGTTTGGGGCCAAACGTTTGCAAATCACATCTTTTTTTGTATAATATACTAATAAATCATATAAACTAAATGTTGTGCCGTTAAAAATTCAGTCTGACAAAATTATCTCACAAATCGTAAAAAAATATATTGTCTCCCGGTGAAGCGTTCGTGATGTTATCGTTTGATAGCAAGATCTTTAATTCTCTCCGAAGGTTGGTAAAGCTGATTTATGCCAAATGCAGTGGCTGTTTGATGGTTCGCTTGTTATGTCTAAATAGGCACCTCTCTGCTTTGTGTATTATAGCGGTTTTATCTTGCCTCTGTTTTAAAGTCTTAAAGTTGATTCGAAAATAATTGCAAAAATTATACGTTTCCAAAGAAGACCGTTTGATATTCGGCGACACCTGTAAATTGCGAATGAAGGTAAAAGAAAGGCAGTTGCGAGGTTTTCCTAAATGAGCCAGCATTTGCTACAACAAACTACTAAATAGCTAACATTTAGAAAGAGGAATGCAAAAAAAATTCATTGTTTTGCGTATATTTAAGACTTTTCTGATACCAAAAGTCTAGGAAATGAAGTGTTTTCAAACAATCTTCACATGAACCAGGAAGCAACCCTCTTTCCATTTTTGTTGTAATTTGACATCAGTGCAATCTTAGTGCCGCCAAGAATATGATACTGTTAATGCACTGCAGACTAGAAACCTAATTCAACTGCGCTGCATTTAGGCGAGATCAAGATGCTTTTTACAAAATTTATGCGCAAAAAAACAGTGAACGGCTAATGATAAGACAAAAAAAAATTTGACTGAGAAGAACAAAACATCTCACTAATAACCAGGAGATCCAACTGAAATATAGAACTCCTGTTGCTTAAAACTACATACTGTTTAATTATTTTGATTATCAACCAGTAGTTTGTTCACCTCAGTTACTAGCTATTTATTCATGAGCAGGTTCATGGGTGCTGGATGTCAGATTGTAGCACTTTGTTGTACTTAGCTTCTGAAAAAATTTCTACTAGGTGATATCACCTCTATCAAATTTCAATTGAGTTCCGCGGAGAGAAGTTATAAGGTATAAAGAGTTAGGGCTACTTATTTCTGCGTGCGAAGCAGGCTTACCTAGTTCTCTCAGACTAACCGACTCTGTAGAACAATGAAGGTTCACTTCAATTATTTCTGTGATAATATAATGATATAACATCGGATTCAGAGGCATATACATCAAGCAACTACTCAATAGACTGACTGTATTAAGTGGAGTGAGTGCTAATTAAATAAATTGTGTCTTCTCAATCTCTGATTGGTTGGAGGTGTACATCCAGTAGTTCTGCTGCTAAATCCATCCGGGGTTAAGAGTTTTTCATCCAAAATTGTAGATCGTATCTGACATACACTGGATGTGTCATCCTCGTTGTGTGCTGGAGTCTGTGACTTGTGTCGTCGTCTAAAGTCCCTGTCAGATGAAGTTTGAAACTAGAAGCGTGAGTAAGAGATCCACTTATTTTCAGGTGTGGAATCAGCGAGGGTGCCAGTTACAGTGTGTGCTGGCCAGTAACGTCAATCCCGTTAAAGTGCCCAACTGTCTACCACTGTCTTGTAGCGAAGATTTGTTCCCAGTTGATGGAAAGTTGTAGTCTGTAGTCTCTCTCGGTTTGTACAAGAAGATTTCAATTCATCTCCATCTGGTAAAAGGATGTTCCGATCGGATTAACTAGCATACCATCTGCTAGAAGTCCATCAGTAGCTACAGTGAGAGCTACTTAACAGTTTAAACGTTATAAGTTTTGTGCCTACTGAGATATATCTGACCCCAAAAAAGAAGAAGAGAAAATTATCCTAATTTTCAATTTGAAGAAAAGAGAGAAAATGTTAATATAATAAATGAAAAAGGAAAAATAAATAGAAAAATATAATTTGTGAGTGCTGGAGAACTCCATTGTCAGGATCCCGAAAAATTTCGAGAAAGTCCTTATCCCGAGCGAGGCAAGCAGCGAGAACTCGAGGTTAGAGATCAGCCTTGAATGTGGTTGAATTGTCAACATTTGATTCAGGATCTTCTGCTCCTCCTCGGATGATTCCCATTAGCAATTTTGTTCATAATCCAATCCCTGTAAAGGAGGTTGAAGGTGATTCTTCACTAGAGATATTTAGTCGGAACAAGAGTTAGTCGGTGTGTTTTAGCGTAGAGGGGAAGAAGAGGAAGATATTCATTGAATCAAAATTCCTCAGCGTCCTCTTACAATAGCTAGGATTAATAAAAAAAATTGTAATTAAGGAAGTGAGGAGGTGTGGTTTTTGTGTTGGCGAAGGGAGGCCTCGAATTTATGAGCAGAATTGCGATTCGTTTGATGAAAGTGGTGCTGGACAAAAAAGAGTTGTGGATCGTGTGGACCGTTTTTGAACGTTTAACTTTGTGAATCTGGTTCTTCACATCAATTTGTGTATGTTACAAAAAACCAAAAGGATTTTACTTTTGATAAAAGCGATAAGGGATGATGTCTTTTGTGAACATCGTGTTCAGATAGTTATTCTCGCAATCTAACCAATCGAAAAAGAGATTCAGATGCATTCTGTGAAACACCGGTTGTTTGGGAAGTAAGCACACTCAATGTGAAAGGTTCTTATCTCGTCCTTTCTCTACATACCGGATCTCTAACTCTCCAAAAGAACAGAAATTGACTGTCGGCTTGAGCGTGTGCTCGGAAGGCGTGGAGACATATTTTATATGCTCTGGAACGTGGATTCGGTGCGCGGTATTAGTTTTCAGAGGATTCATGAACTAATGGAATTTGAAGCTAGGGCCGGTTGGTCTTTGGAATGTGCTATGTGTTGATACTTAGCTTTAGATGATGAGGGTTGTCAGACTACTGATGGGATGGCTGCGTATCGAGAAGTTACTGGTGATATGTGAACACGGTAAATCTGGTGTGATATCGACCGGGAGCGTCTTTTCGGAGAAGGGTCTGTGCAAGGATAATCATCCATGGAGGTAGGTCTATCGTATGAAGGAAGTTGTGGAAAAGACAATTGTGTTTTTGGTGGAGATAGTGTGGGAGCTCCATATTTCGAAATCCGAGTGATTGCTGGTTGTGAATCCGGCGTAGGCATCCGTGGTGGAGGATACATAAGTAGTTGTGAGCGAAGACGAGGGCTACGTACTGTTCCAGAGAAGGCTCAATTTGGGACTATCCTCTCTGGCGCAATTTGGGACTATCCTCTCGAGCTGTCTCTGAAAAAGCAATTCGTGTGATGAACTAAGGGGTCCCATCACAGACGTGGGGGAGCTTGGGCCTCTCACAATGAATAATTGCAGCTCTCGTGACGGGGAAGAGGAATTGCTGGGGAAAGGCAGAGGGTTCAAGCGCGAGTAGATTGCAGCATCCACAGACTGTGGTTTTGGTGATGCCTGGGCCATGGTGAATAGGGCCAGGGTCTGCAAATCGCAAATTGGGTGCGTTACTGGAAGAGGTAACACCAGTGGCGTCCGAGATGAGGGGATAATGTCATCAACGTCCAGCATGATGAGGTCATACTTCGTCGACTCGCTATTCAGAGGAATCGGTGAGCCTCCATCCTGGTGTGATTGGGAGTTCTGAGCTGGGGTGTCGCTAAGTTAGAAAAAAATGTTTAAATACGAATGCCTGGTAAATTTGAAATGAGTTCCCAGGGATTTTCCTGATAATCAGGAGCATCATCGAAAGAACATCTAGAGAGTGAAGCAGCATGTGAGCCATTGCGTCTATTAGGATTAAATGTTTGAAGATGTAGTGATATAAAACCTGGTTTTTTGTCATTCTATTGGAAATTCATAGCAATCATAGATTGAAGTGAGAAGAGTTGAGGCTCTGTGTTTGTTAGAGTTGATGTGCAGAGGAGGTGATGTTATCTTATAGAGTTTCTCAAAAGTTTTGTGGAGTAAATTATTTTCAGTTTGAGAGTGTGGAGAACTACTATCTAGCGAATGCCGTCTTTTTCTTTTCATAGGTGATAGTGGTTTATTGTTATTGGAGTCTGATTGTAAAACGTGGAAAGTATTCTGTTAGAACACTACAAAAAACCTTGTTCTGAGCAATTTCGACAAGGTGATATTCGGTGTTTTAAGAGCTTTCAAATGCCTTAAAATCGTTAAGAAGTAGTCCAAAAAGACATTGTAAGAAGTTAAGCATTGTCCATGTTATGGTTAATTATTTTAAAATGTACCGTGGGCATCCCAAGAGATTATTGAAATAATTTGTCTATTGGCTTTGTAGCTATGAAAATTGAGCATTTACTTGTGCTTGGCGTGCTACATATGCAACAATTTCTACATGGGCAACTCCAAATTTTTCCGAGGCGTCATCTACTGATTGATTAAATTTCACTTTATCTATAGAGTTTGTCCAATCTCTTTGACTACAAATGCCAAGTTATTGTGCTGCGAAGTTAATTTGTGTAAAATGGCGTTCGTTTTCATTGATTGTTGATTTCTTCACGTGATTGAGCGCACGTATGATTGATCGAAAACACGTTAAGCAATTTGGTTCAGGTGATATGCTGGTCATAATTATCAACTCTACATGGTGTTATAATAGACCGAGGAGATGTTTCCCGTGTGACTTGGTCTACAAATAGTACTTTATAATGTTAGTAAAATTGTAATCTCCCAGAGTGTTGGATTTCGTATGGAGGTGATAAAAAAGTTTTACATTGGAAAAAAACCACATTAGATTTTTTTATGTGTAGCAAAACTTTGATAAAGTTCCGAAATTTTAAATAGACAAATTTGTAGAGCTATACGTATTGTCTGATATAAAGACTGGATAAATATTTTTGTTGTTTTCAATGCCCGAGCAAAAGTTATCTTACAGAATGAAGAAAGCAACAAAACAGAAGTTTTTGTCTTCTAATAACTATTAATGTGAAAATTTCAAGAGAATTTTAACTTAACGATTGAAGAAAATGCTTACAGTTTTAATAATGTTTTCGGGTCCCCCAGTATAATCCCCCTTCTCCCAATGAAGTCATAGCTCCCTTCCAGGTTAAGGTGTACTTAGGTTATTGGAGGCTATGAGTCATCTAACCACAGTGCGGGGGGTTATAAAGGAAAGGACCCATAATTTTGTTGCTTTTGGGATTCTGGAGAGAACTTCAAAAACACAACAACAATTACCACATAAAACGAAAAGAGGGTCCTTCCTATTATAATTTTCTTCCAGCTTAGTGGTACGATAGCCTGTTGCCCTCCCCCCCCCCAATTGTGGTATACACCACAATGGGGGCTACAATTTCGTGGGGGGGAGCTACAATGGGAAATACCACGAAACATCATGTTGTACATTTATTGGATAAATGATGTACAAGGCTAATTTTACAAGGCAACAAAAAATTAAAATCAGTTTATATGCACACATCAAAAAAAGCATTGCACAACAACCTAAATGATTTCTAAAAAGTGAAACTTATCAATGTAATTTTCGTAATGAACACTGTTAGTTTTAAAACACTTGTAAGTCTCAAACTGTCATATGACATTGAATTGAACCAAGAGCCGCAACTGGAAATCTTGATTGAGTATTTCAGTGACCTAAAAACAGAGGATTGGACAATTTGGCAATGTTTTTCCTCAGTAATTGTCAAAGCTTAAAAAACAAATTTTATAATTTCCAACTCTAATTGAAAAGTTAATTGTTAACGTTTCTTATTGCCCAAGCAGTAGTCTTCGAGACTTATTTCTTGATCGCTTTGGTAACAAACAGTTAGGAGAACATAGTGTAACAGATGACGTTTTTTTGCTGGGGTATTACAGCTTGAAATATCTGAACAGGAGAGATAAAATAGACATTTTTGCGTCAAAATGAGGATTCGAAATTGTTAACCTTGGTGATGCAACCAGATGTACTAAGAAAACATATGCACTAAATTAACACTTTTTATTTCGAAAGATCAGATAATTTCCTCCGATGTCACAACAACTCCTTTTAACTCCAACAATTTCTTTGTTATCTTGAAACCAAACCTCTCATTGGAATCTGAGAGTGATAATATGATTACGACAAAAAATTTTAGACGTTTTTCACGTTTATCACTTTTATTTTAAAAGAGATCTTGCTCTTGCAGAATGGTGGAGAATTTACCGATGTGAGAATGGCAACGATATGCTTGATTGCCTCATCAATACTTTCGAGAAAATTCTAAGCCCTGGTTAACCCAAGAACTGAGGAGCTTGATTGCCCAAAAATATTTTTTGATCAAGAAATGGGAAAAATTCTAACAGTGAGACGTACAACTATTTTACGTGTGCAATAGTTTTAATTAATAGAAGATTAATGGAGGTGCACAACAATTTTTTCCATCATTTTTTCAAAAAACTAGCAATACGTACAGATCAACGGAAATTCATTACACAGAAGATCAGTTCAAATGAAAAAGTGTCAATGTTAAGGAATTCAGGTAAGATAGTGGCAAAATTTTGAGGGATACAAAATATATCGTAAAAACATTGATAATGCTCAGAAACCACATTCTGAGCTCTTATTAGAAAAGAATTGTTTTCAATCAGTGACTCTCTAGACAATTGAAAAGCGACAGAAACTAGTGAATTATCTTTTTGACTCGTACCGTCATGCAAATTAGCAATAAGCATACCTTTACAGTTTGCCTTAGATAACTGCATTAAAGAAAAAGTTCTCCAAGCTGAAGTGAAACTAGCATATGCGACACTATTTTTCAAAATACATTGAATTGTCTAGTATTACTTATTGACATATTTTTGTAACACAAAGTTAAGCAAAAAATTTTTTGAGCTCCCCCTTCTGACTCAAATGACGGATTTCATTGATAAGCATGAAACTATGAAAAAAGAGCAATCCGGATTTCAAAAAAGAGAGAAACTTTCACTATTTTTTAGATTTCACAAAAGCCTTTGTTTTCTTTATTTCCGTTTTAAATAGCATTTTTCTATAAAAAATTGAAATGTATGGTTTTTCCCAGGAGTGGAAAAAATTGTTGTTTTCATTGTTGTTGCCAAACGCAGACAAAGAGTAAAATTTAATGGCAAGTTTTCTGATTGTGCACTTGTGAATCACGGTGAGCCACAAGGAACTGTTTTAGGACAACTCATTTTTCTTTTATATGGGAACAATTTTTCATCTACTATATACACAACGCAGAACGTACTTCAATTCGCAGATGGCACATGTATTTTCTACTTCCTGTTGTGGAAATGAAAATAGCGTACATGGAAAAATCACTTATATTAATTTATGCAGAAAACAGAAGAATCTGTAGAGCGAACAAACAAATTATGATTACGAACAAAACCAAAATATTTCTTTTTGAGCAATGATTCTAATTTAGGATCCAATTTTTGTGAAACAACACAAAAATTTTGCCAATATCTAGATATTCAATTTGACAAGACCATTAATTAAGGTGAGCAGCCGAATAAAATCTTTAAAAAGATGGCTCATTTTATAATTTCAATGTACTTAATAAAAATCGAACACCCCTGAACGCGCGCATTCTTCTTGTAAAAACACTCCTGCTTTCAAACTTATCGTTTTCGGCTGTCTTTTTTTCAAAATTTATCTGAGAAAAAACCTGAAACGACTTATTCTGCAGAATAAATGGGACATAAAGATGTACTTTATAGGCAAAAGATATGGCAGAACAAGACATCTGCTAGAACAGAAAAAAATCCATACAGCTGGGCTAATAATAGAAAAAATGTCGCTGAACAATTTTCCTTATGACCTAGCCTAACCAAAACGTCCGAATCATTTTGACGGTTATCTGAGTCTTCATCAAAACACATAAAAAGTTCGAAAATAGACAGAATGTCAAAAACAAGTCGATTGTTCGTGTCAACTGTACAAAAACGGAAAAAGATACCAAAAAGGCTTCAAGTGGCAAAGATGATAATTTTTATTTTGAGGAAAATGTTGACTGATTTCTTGCTCTAACAACAAGAAAACTCTTTTAAACAGTAACGTAGGAAGTTTTAAGAGATAAGGTTATTTTAGGACGAAAAACAATCAGACGAAAAATTCTGTACTTTAATGTCCCATTGAGTGAACCCCCAGTATGAAACAATCAGCATGTTTGAATTTACCTCAATGTGTTTGTTTTAAATTTACAGCACTTTTCTGGACTCTGAGAGACACCAAAATTCTGAACTATCTTTATATTAATTAGTTGTCTAGTCTTTCCTCCCGCTCAACAACACTGTTAGTATTATATATTTCAGTTACAAGTTTAGTACCCTGGCAGTCTCTGAGGCAGATAATTACGCTACCTAGGAGTTCAAAACTTAGATTTGTCTCATGTATGTTTTCGTGTCTGAGTAAGCGTTTACTGAATTTTGTTATTAGCTACTTTATAGTGCCCTGCGCCTCCCACGCAGGAAACACGAGCGTTGCAGAACTGGTTTTTTAAATTTCCAAAAATTTATGTTGATAGATGATTTTTATTTGCCTCGTGACATTTGTATGCCTCTTAGCATCTTTTGTGTATAATTTCGCCAATGGATAAAAAAATTTTACGTCGAGAAAAATTCTCTTGATTATGAACCCCCACAAGCCGTTTGATTTTTGTCAGGTAGCCCGTTGTTGTCAGTGCTAGTAAATTTGTTGCAAAAGTTTTTTTCCTAACAACTGAAGTGTTGGCTCAATTTTGACGTCATAGCTATTGTCACGCCTTTTAACACACCCCCATAGGTTTTAATTTCCATTTTTAAAACACTGTTATAGAGAAGAGTCGATGGTGTAGGTTTTTTTCAACAGTAGATAGGTGCATTTTTTGCTTCAAGATTTTACAGAATGCACAAACCGTAGCTGAATTTCGATTTTTCAACTTAAATCCGCTGTGTTTAAGTGGCAAGGCAGTGAGCGAGTTCTAGCGTCTTTTCTCATATGCTGGAGTTAGAAGTTGTTCGAGCTAGAAATGCAATTTTTTGCTCAACACCTCAAGAAAAATGAGTGAGCGTTTTGCGTATATGTTTTCGTATATGTTTTCGAAAATAGACAGAATGTCAAAACAACTCGATTGTTCGTGTACAAAAACGGAAAAAGATACCAAAAAGGCTTCAAGTGGCAAAGATGATAATTTTTATTTTGAGGAAAATGTTGACTGATTTCTTGCTCTAACAACAAGAAAACTCTTTTAAACAGTAACGTAGGAAGTTTTAAGAGATAAGGTTATTTTAGGACGAAAAACAATCAGACGAAAAATTCTTTACTTTAATGTCCCATTGAGTGAACCCCCAGTATGAAACAATCAGCATGTTTGAATTTACCTCAATGTGTTTGTTTTATATTTACAGCACTTTTCTGGACTCTGAGAGACACCAAAATTCTGAACTAACTTTATATTAATTAGTTGTCTAGTCTTTCCTCCCGCTCAACAACACTGTTAGTATTATATATTTCAGTTACAAGTTTAGTACCCTGGCAGTCTCTGAGGCAGATAATTACGCTACCTAGGAGTTCAAAACTTAGATTTGTCTCATGTATGTTTTCGTGTCTGAGTAAGCGTTTACTGAATTTTGTCATTAGCTACTTTATAGTGCCCTGCGCCTCCCACGCAGGAAACACGAGCGTTGCAGAACTGGTTTCTTAAATTTCCAAAAATTTATGATAGATGATTTTTATTTGCCTCGTGACATTTGTATGCCTCTTAGCATCTTTTGAGTATAATTTCGCCAATGGATAAAAAAATTTTGCGTCGAGAAAAATTCTCTTGATTATGAACCCCCACAAGCCGTTTGCTTTTTTGTCAGGTAGCGCGTTGTTGTCAGTGCTAGTAAATTTGTTGCAAAAGTTTTTTTCCTAACAACTGAAGTGTTGGCTCAATTTTGGCGTCATAGCTATTGTCACGCCTTTTAACACACCCCCATAGGTTTTAATTTCCATTGTTAAACCACTGTTATAGAGAAGAGTCGATGGTGTAGGTTTTTTTCAACAGTAGATAGGTGCATTTTTTGCTTCAAGATTTTACAGAATGCACAAACCGTAGCTGAATTTCGATTTTTCAACTTAAATCCGCTGTGTTTAAGTGGCAAGGCAGTGAGCGAGTTCTAGCCTCTTCTCATATGCTGGAGTTAGATGTTGTTCGAGCTAGAAATGCAATTTTTTGCTCAACACCTTAAGAAAAATGAGTGAGCGTTTTGCGTATATGTTTTCGCTAGTTTCTGAAGCTGACTGGAGTTTTTTGCAATGTAGTTCTTGGGAAATTTTCACGAAGTATGGATTTTGTGTGCTCCTTTATAATCAATTGGCGTTTGCTACTTATTCAATATGCTGACAATGATCGGATAAATCTGTGAAGAACTTCAGCAAGATCTCCAAGCTTACTACCGCACCGCCGTCGTCCGCGTACCATTTTTGCGTTATGATGATGCTAGATTAGATATCAAGGCCAACGGACTTTGGGAATCGAGCTTCAACAAAACTTATTTTGATGTGAAAATTTTCAGCCCGCTGGCAGCAATTTGCCCTGAAAGCAGTAGCGAAGCCTACAATTACCATGAGTCTTAAAAACAAACATGAACAAAGAATAACTAAGGTTGAGAAAGCAATATTTTGTGCGCTTGTCTTCGCATGCACTGGTGGAGCTGGCGTTGAATCAGCTTCAAAAGCGTTGAAACAACTGGCATCAAAGCTCTCTGCATGAAAAGAGGACAGCTACGCTGATATCATATCACATCTAAGGACAAAAATCAGCTTTGCTCTCCTGAGGAATTCCATCCTCTGCATTCGTGAGTCAAGGACTCTTAGGTGGCGCGAAATTGTTGATGCTTCGATGGGAGCTGTGGTTGAAGAAGGAGGCTGTTAGTTAGACTCATCTACTTTCGTCATTAGTTGTTTGTTTTCTAATGCTGTCTGTCTTTTATTTTACTTTCTTAGTTGGTGTTTGTATATTATCATTTTATAGAGAAATTTAAACGATATGAAATGCTTTATGTAGACGTAGCGCAGGGAGGGCCACAGACCAGCCAATATTCACCCAGTGTTGGGGAGGGGCATTTCTTAATTTACCTTTTCATATATTTCCTGATAATGATCTTCTTTTCTTGTTTTATTTCTTATCTTAATCAAATTATTGGTGTGAATAAAAGGTATTGAGTATTAACCGTTTTCAGAGGAGACGATGGAAGTTGGTGAAGTGAAGGTGCCCGAAAGCAAGGATTTCCAGTCTTTCCGCGATGCGGCTGAAAATGACGGCGACTGGACCCTTTCGCTTAAAAATAACAAGAAACAGTTGTATATTTATTCGAAACAAACACCTGGGACGAAAATTCAAATGATTAAGGTAACTTTCCAGTTTGTATAATATTGAATGTTTCACTATAAAAAAGAAGTTAAGTGATAGTCAGAGCCATGATTAAGAGAATATAAAGAAACTTAATAATTTTTTTTCTCAGAGCAAAATTTATAGGAACGAGTTTTGCATATATGTACAGTTTAATGCAATGCATAGATCTCAATAATTGCATAAGTTGTGAGCCAAAAAGTTGTTTGTCAGTCTTTTGGCTCTTTTCGCTATGCAGAAACTGAGCTTTGAAAACAAATTGGTCTTTTTTGGTTGCTTGATGTTCCAAATTGTCAACGTCGTTTCCGATAACGTGCAATTTTTGGTCTGTTTTTCTGGTTGAATTTTGCTGGTATATATCATGGACGGATCATTTTCTGTCCTTGAGATGTAAAAATTGTCCCAAAAGGACCTCGAACTTTGTTGCAGTTCTGACCTTCAGTAATGAGAGCAGAGGAAGAGAGCAAAAAGACTTGTTCTTTTCACATGGTTCTTCTTTCTATTCAGAAACTGGGCGTTGAAAGCAAAGTGTTCTGTGATTCTGAGTGCTTGATTAATTTCTCTCAAACAAAGTTTGTAGCAATTATATCACTCCTGTTGGTTTTTTTAAATGCCATTTTTCGCTTGACCAATTTTTCGTCTGACCCATTTGACTTTTTGTCCTTAAAAACTAGATAGACAGGTAGCCCCCAGTAGGCATTTAGTTTCATTAGAGACCCATAGCCGTTTTTAGTAGTTCTTCAGGTGCTTTATGTGCTGAATCTACCGGGAAGGCCGTAGTTTAAACTTAAAATGTCATTTTTAGGAGCCCAAAATGTTGCAATTTTTCAAATTTTTTGTTGGACCAGTCTAAAATTGAGCTGGTTTAAGTTATTAAAGGTCTTTTGCAAGACATAAGTACTTTTTTGACCATTTTTTGTTACCAAGAGCGATAGGTTTATGTAATCCAAAACACGCAAACTTAAACTAATTTTCACAATTTTTAAGCCTTTTGACAATTTTTGTCATTTTTTTCGAGTTTTTCAGCCCCAGGTGTCGAGCGACCTCCTCAAGGGTTTTTAAAAGGTTATTGCATAGTTTCTAGCGGCAATGGAATGGTTTTCAACATTTTAACATTATGAGTTTTAGCTTTTTTACAAAAAAACTTGCAATTTTTCTCAATTTTTTGATAATTATTGTCAATATTCAAGTTTTTTCCAGCCCAGGGGCCAGAAAACATCCGTACGTGTTTGAAAATAACTTACTGAAAAATTTTTATGAGACATGGAAAAGTTTTCAACTTTTTTTTATCACAAATTTTAGCAATTTTTTGATAATTTTTGTCATTTTTTAGACAACTCCTGCCTCAAGAGCCATGGAACCTCCTCTACGGTTTCATAAAAGGGTACTATATAGTTTCCAGATGTAATGGAATGTTTTTCAAGATTTAAATTTTACAAATTTTAGCGTTTTTGAGATATTGCACTTTCTTTTTTTTTACATTTAATCTCATTTTTCAGGTCCTTTCAGCCTCAGGGGTGAGAAAACCTCTATAAGGGTTTCACATTGAGCTACTGAAAAAATCATATATGCGATGGAATAGTTTTCAACTTTTTAATATCACAAATTTTAGCATTTTTTTAAATAAAAATTGCAATTTTTTTAATCAAGAATTGAGAATTTTTTCAGAATTTTTGTCGGTTTTTAGGGCCATGGAGCCTCCTCTTCGGTTCAAAAATAAATTACTGCATAGTTTCTAGAGGTAATGGAGTACTTTCCAAGGTTTTAATATCACGATTTTAAGCAATTTTGTTTAAAAGTATTTACAATCCAAGTTTTTTGAAATTATTTTTTCAACTTTTTCGGATTTTCTGGCACCAGGAGCCCAGAAATCTCCTCCAAGGTTTGATAATAGGCAGCTGCATAATTTCTATAGTTATTGGAATGCTTTTCAATTTTTAATGATTCGAGATTTAACAAATTTTTGGTAAAATCTTTAAAGTTTTCGAAAAAAAATGTGTTCATGTTTATTGATTTTTATTAGCCAATGAAACTGTTAAGGCTTAATATACGAATACTGGATAGCCTCTTGAGATGATGCAGTGGTTCTGAAGATATTATCATCACAAATTTTTGCAAGGTTTTTAAGCGAGACAAATAGTTTTTTACTATTTTTTCACTGCGAGAGTTTTGCACTTTCAGTTTTTATATGATTTAATTACTAACAAGGCTAAAAAATTAGACGTCGAATCTTATAGAAAATATTCCTAGCTCCCTCTCTGTGGGTTCGGATGGCTTTACTTTACCTTTTCGTTCACGTTTAATCTCTCGCACACTTTATCTCTCTCCATCTCTCTTTAACTCTTGTTGATGCCGCACTTCAGCTGCTTTTATTTGGCGTGGAATCATCTATTACCCTGACGTCACGCCCTTCAATAGAACTAAATCTAGCTTGCCAACTCTAACGTTAGTCGGTTATGTTTTGAAATTATCACTGTCGTATCCGAGAACGTCCAATTTTTGCATTGTTTTTCTGTTTGCTCGATGTTCCAAATTTTTAACCTTGTTGATGTTTTAGCTGTCGTACAGAAATGCAATTTGCCGGTAATTTTGGCGGAAAACCGGCGCTTTTTGTCGTTTTTACTGCTTCCTCAGTTGCGTTTGTATCATAATAAAAATAGATATATTACTAGTGTGATCGCCTTTGCACAACTTGCTTTTGGTGCAGCGACGTTTCTGCATTTACATGGTAAATGAAATGCTGTCCCCAGGTTAGGGGGTCGGGAGGGGCATCGTCAGCATCGAGGGGAAGCGGACAACGAAGGTGGATTATTCTGTTCAGTGTGGTCGTATTGGACCGATGGTATTAAGTCCAGCCAGTTGGCGACCTCTTAGTCTTTACCACAGGTTAATCACTTTAAGGTCCGTGGTGTTCTCGCGGCAGTTGAAAATGTGGTTTACGTGATGTGGTGCTACTTCACATTTTGGGGCAGCTGTTATCAACATTGTTACAGATCCTACTCAAGTAAGAGTTAAGCAGGGGACAGTATCCAGTTCTCAGTTGTGCTAATCGGATACGTGCAAATCGTGTTAGCGGTTGTTTTTCTACTATCTTTAGTGGAGGTGTGTCTAGTTGCTTGCTGTCTTTGTTCAACTGAGCATGGACCGTGTGTCGGTGGATACATTTGAGTTCTTATGTTGGATACAATAATTGTTAACGTCGTATCCGATAATGTTCAGTTTTTGCATTGTTTCCACTGCTTAGCTTATCAGTTTTTCATATCAATTATTTTTGGAGATGCAGATGAAAACCTATTGATCGTTTTGAAACGGTTTTTCAAACTACTCATTTTTCTCAACTTCCAGATGTGACTTTTCACAATTGATGTCCCGATTTTTGCGTATTACTTTTATCTTGTTCAGAGTTTAAGGCAGCTTTACTTATTTGGCAGCCTCTTATTTCTACAACTCGGAGTGCTTTTTCAACAATATAAGTTGTGCTTCTCTTTAATTTCAGTTGTTTTGGGAGAAAGATGGAAGGACGGTAACATCTTTGATCTTCTTTGGAACTTCGGCTTGTCAACTTCCAAATGATATTACAGCGATTTGTTCACTTTTTTCGTAAATAAATGGACTTTCCTGGGTAACTGGGAGGCGCAGCACTTGTAGCTTTGTTGTTTTATAAGGAGTTACTGGCGGTGGTATACTTATTTTTTAGAGCCTAATTTTGGGTGCCCGCTACATGAAGTTTGTTCCTACAAGTCTTTGTTACCCTCTCTAATGATTCCTGTTAATGATACTAGCCAGTGTATGTTATCATTAAGAAACAAGAGTATTGTGCAGTACGAATTGACATCAAAATATTTTGCATTTTAAATGCTTTTATACCAGAATCAATTTTCTGTTCTTTCGATCGCAATCGGGGTTAGGGGAATCAATGGAGACTATTTTTTGGCAATCTGACAGACCTGTTTATATTCGATTTAAACCTAAATATCCTCAATCATAAGAATGTTAAAATCGAGATGAATTAATGTGGCGTTGAATCAATTGGAAAAATGGAAAGTGCGCTGAAATTGTTTTGGAAAGTGTGCTGCCAAATGGAAAGTGCACTGAAGTTGTTTTTGTTTTTAGTTGCTCTCAAACAAAGTTTGTAGCGATTTTTTGTATTGCCAATTTTTCGTCTGTGCACTTTTCAAGTGACTTTTGCACGCTTGACTCGATTTCTCAGTCTTAGATTAATTTCCTTCAGAGGTTAAAGCAGCTTAAATTCATTGGCTGCAGCTGACGGCGAAAAGTCTGCTGCTGAAATGCGCGCCGAAATCGATTCAATTTTCCAAATTAAATCTCTCGTCGTCAAAATAGATTCATACGACAATAGTTGGGTATATCAGTAAAATTGTACGTTTTTTTTCGTTTGCGCAGCCCTCGCCACCGAAACGTGCCATTACATTGTTAATTGCTCTTGAACGAAGTTCATAGCAATTATTGTAAACGTTGGTCTTTTTAATGCAAATTTTTCGCTTGGCCATATGGCGCTTTTCTTCTAGAACATTCTTTGACTTCTCAAGTGACTTTTTCACGCTTTCGTTCTTCATTTTCGAGCGATCTCTATTGCTCTCACTCCGAAGTAAAGCTTGTTGCTAATATAAAGTCGGTTGCACCAAAGCGAAAAGAAGGGGGCAAATGTTTTCAAATCTTGCGGCATTAGTCGGTTAATGTTTAAGTATTGTTAAAATACGGGACGTGCACTTGAGGTCGTAAATAAAATGCGCTCACTACGCTGGGGCACAAGTTTATTACGTGCCTGAAATTGTGAGCCATTTCTCAAAAACAATAAAATTTGAATGGCTGAATCCTCTCATGGTTCACTCAATTTGGATACACGTTCTTTGTTACAGATCAAAGCTTTGTTCCCTGGTGTCAGCGCTGCCTTGCTTTACGACACACTTCACGACACAGCCTACACTCGCAACTGGGATGCATATTGCGTCAGCACAGAAGACATCTGCTACATTGATCCCATGAACATCATATCCTACTATGCAAGTCAGTACCAACAACTCATATATCATATAAATTCTGTAATAATGGCCAAATTTACTGCTTAATTTTGAGACTAGCGTTTCATAACTCTTTCACAAGGCGGACGGAATTACTTCTGTCTATTTACTGATGAATTATGTGTCAAAATTAGGTTAGAATCCCTATGTTATCTCAACTGAATCTCTTGACATTAAAGCAATTAGTGTGCAGCTTTAGTATTATTAATGGCCGCGAAGCGATAGCGTTTATTATTGGGGACATCGTGGTTTTCTACAATTCAAAGAAATTGAATTTTATTGGGGCGCTGTTTTCTTTTTTTAAGATCTGTTCACACATTTTTATGATTTTTGAAGTCAAATTGGAGTAGGGATTTTGGTCACACCGAAACGGGAAGTGGAGCGAAAAAGCGAGTGGTTTTGCGGTGTGATTTTTTTCAACTCTAATTTTAAAGTAAAGTGAGAAAACGGTGTTTGAACAAAAATTCGCTTTCTCGCTAGTGATTTTTTGTTCACATGCGGCAATTTCACTTTGATTTTTATTGTTTTTTTACGACTCGAAGAGGAGTATTGGAGAAGTCCTTTTTTAAATCAATTTTATTGGAGTGATTTTTGAAGCGGGAAATGAAACGCGTGAAAAAATTTGGAGTGATTTTGGTGCTGAACAAAAGTGAAGAGCGGAGCGAAACGAGAGTGGTTTTTGCTCATACTGCTGTTTTTGAGAGAGCGAGAAATTGATGTGTGAAAAAATTTTCTCTAAGCGAACGAAATTTTTTTGTTCACGTGCGGCTTTTAGAAGCAGTTTTTTTTGCAACTTTTGATGGTTATGCGGTTTGATTATGATATTGTATTAGTTTTAGGCTTGTTCTGATAGGAATTGAAAGTTACAAGTTGTTAATTTGAGTTTAATGCTAATTTGGAGGTTTTTGATCAGTTTTGCTGATTTTTAGACGAAATTTAATGATTTTTTGCCTGTTTATTTTGGTTTTAATGCTTTAAGTGGGATTTGAATAGAAGCTTGTTAATTAAATACTCCGAAACCAATTGACTAAAGTTTTCTTGGTAAAAATCATTGTTTTAAATGAAAATTGACAGAAAAATTGAGAAATTTTACAACATTTCTCTTATTTTTTGCAGTTTTTCTTTTTTTTCAATCTTCGGCAAGTTTCTTAACCTATTATGACTTGACCATTTTGTGAGCTTTTCATTGCTCTAATTGCAAAGGAACTTTAGTTGGCTTTATGTTTCCTTGTACTATTAAAAACAACTTATTTTCAAGTTGTTCTATTTTTTTTGTTCAATTTGTTTTTGAATGCCGTTTCTATTCTTCTTAAATTTTTTATTGCATTTGTGGAGGTTCAGGGTTCACAAAAGTTGTTCTAGTTGTCTAGTCATAAGTATGGGCAATTATCTCCTTCGAGTCGTTTCTGGAATTCTTAAGGCTATGTTTTTCGATTCTTTGGATCAGATTTTTTTCTTAATGGTTTTCCCAATCCATTCATAGTTCATTCTAGGCTTATTTCTTTGTTTAAACCAAATTTCACTTTTTCGCTCGTGGTTTTTTTTGTTCACATGCTGCATTTTAACTGCTGACTTCTTGGAATGGACTTTTTCAATGACTTCAGTGACTTCTACCGCTTTCCAATTAAAATTTGTGTGCGTGAGGCCGTTTCTACTTTTAGGTCAATTGCGTGGCTTACCTCACTCAAAAAATGACTTGTGATTTCACTTAATGTAACTTTAAATTTTATGAACATTTACTTGTTAAAGATCAATTGTGTGCATCTAATCATTAGTGCCAAACTTATATGCCCTAATTATTGAGTATTAGCCTCGAGTTTTTGATTTCGAATATCAATTTTGGAAAAGTTCTTATAGTGATTTTTCCTTGTAGACCGTATGTGTCATAAAATTGAAAGTCCTTATCCAACCCAAAAAGTCTAGTGGTCCATTAATGAACTGGTGGTCGATCTGTCTATCTTATTTCTTTAGTTGTTTCAATTAATGGAAGGCCACAAGCGTCTATCGTGGCTATTTTCCGGCAATCTGCCGGCTATGTTATTGAAAGTTTTGACTATAATTGCGGCTATAGTCAAAAAAGTAGCATAAAAGTAGCATAAAAATTTTAACAGTGCAAATATACAATCCAGTTTCAAACATGCAGCAAGAGTTTTTCGGATCCATTTCTTGGTTTTATTAAATCCCCGCAATTATAGTCAAAACTTTCAATAACATAGCCGGCAGATTGCCGGAAAATAGCCACGATAGACGCTTTTTGCAGCTGAACAGACTTCGTTAGTCTTTGAATGATATTACTTTTCCGAACAGCTAAACGTTTAGGTTCTGGCTAATGTTGAGCAATAAACTAAAGTGAAGATTGAAAAAGTCTAGTGGTCCATTAATGAACTGGTGGTCGATCTGTCTATCTTATTTCTTTAGTTGTTTCAATTAATGGAAGGCCACAAGCGTCTATCGTGGCTATTTTCCGGCAATCTGCCGGCTATGTTATTGAAAGTTTTGACTATAATTGCGGCTATGTTATTGAAAGTTTTGACTATAATTGCGGGGATTTAATAAAACCAAGAAATGGATCCGAAAAACTCTTGCTGCATGTTTGAAACTGGATTGTAAATTTGCACTGTTAAAATTTTTTCAGGCATTTGAATATTGTTTCAGTGAAATTGCAGTCACCTTTAAGAAACAGGGACTTCGTGTTGCAGAGGTCGTGGCTCTTTGATAGTCAAGACTACGTCATCTTCAATCACAGTGTCAACCACAAAGTTAGTCAGAAGCAAATCCAGTCATTTTATGCTACTTTTTTGCAGCTGAACAGACTTCGTTAGTCTTTGAATGATATTACTTTTCCGAACAGCTAAACGTTTAGGTTCTGGCTAATGTTGAGCAATAAACTAAAGTGAAGATTGAAAAACCCAATCAAGTCGTTTGATTGGGTTTTTATGGAGACTTGAAGTTCGTAATCCTACTTTTTAGAATTGTTAAACTATCTATCTACTGAATAAAATGGTGCCCGTCAAATTAACAACATCTGGTTAAATAAAGATGGCACTATTTTTGCACAATCTACTGGGTCTGTTTTATAGAAGGTTTGGACATCTGTTGTGTTAGTGATTTTTCAAGGTTCTCAATTTTGTTTGGTTGGTAAATGTTTTACTGCAAGCAATGAGCTCAGAAAACAATAAGTTACTATAAAATTGCTGTCAATTTTCAGTTGCCTTAACTAATTTTTTAGCCATAAACTTAATTTTCATTTGTATTCCATTAGCTAATTTTGTTTAAAATGGATAGATAACCGGAGGATAGAATGATTCCGATTATCTTAATTGCTCTGGCATTCATCGTATTTTAATCGCCATTTTAACTAAAGATTTTGTGGAAGTAATCTAGCTGAGTGGGTGATCTGAGATTGCCAGTTTTGCTGATTTTTAGACGAAATTTAATGATTTTTTGCCTGTTTATTTTGGTTTTAATGCTTTATGTGGGATTTGAATAGAAGCTTGTTAATTAAATACTCCGAAACCAATTGACTAAAGTTTTCTTGGTAAAAATCATCGTTTTAAATGAAAATTGACAGAAAAATTGAGAAACTTTACAACATTTATCTTATTTTTTGCAGTTTTTCTTTTTTTTTTCAATCTTCGGCAAATTTCTTAACCTATTATGACTTGACCATTTTGTGAGCTTTTCATTGCTCTAATTGCAAAGGAACTTTAGTTGGCTTTATGTTTCCTTGTACTATTAAAAACAACTTATTTTTAAGTTGTTCTAGTTTTTTTTGTTCAATTTGTTTTTGAAAGCCGTTTCTATTCTTCTTAAATTTTTTATTGCATTTGTGGAGGTTCAGGGTTCACAAAAGTTGTTCTAGTTGTTTAGTCATAAGTATGGGCAATTATCTCCTTCGAGTCGTTTCTGGAATTCTTAAGGCTATGTTTTTCGATTCTTTGGATCAGATTTTTTTCTTAATGGTTTTCCCAATCCATTCATAGTTCATTCTAGGCTTATTTCTTTGTTTAAACCAAATTTCACTTTTTCGCTCGTGGTTTTTTTTGTTCACATGCTGCATTTTAACTTTGATTTTCTGTCTGTTTTTTAATTTTTTGATCTGATTTTTTAATAAATGATTTTCCGAGTTCCCTCATAGTCACTACTAGGTCTAGTCTTTTGTTTAGACAATGAAAATGTTTTGATTTCTACGTCAGGACTTGTCCTACTATGTTTTTTTTAATTCGTCGATGATTCTTAAGACCTGACTTCTTGGAATGGACTTTTTCAATGACTTCAGTGACTTCTACCGCTTTCCAATTAAAATTTGTGTGCGTGAGGCCGTTTCTACTTTTAGGTCAATTGCGTGGCTTACCTCACTCAAAAAATGACTTGTGATTTCACTTAATGTAACTTTAAATTTTATGAACATTTACTTGTTAAAGATCAATTGTGTGCATCTAATCATTAGTGCCAAACTTATATGCCCTAATTATTGAGTATTAGTCTCGAGTTTTTGATTTCGAATATCAATTTTGGAAAAGTTCTTATAGTGATTTTTCCTTGTAGACCGTATGTGTCATAAAATTGAAAGTCCTAATCTAACCCAAAAAGTCTAGTGGTCCATTAATGAACTGGTGGTCGATCTGTCTATCTTATTTCTTTAGTTGTTTCAATTAATGGAAGGCCACAAGCGTCTATCGTGGCTATTTTCCGGCAATCTGCCGGCTATGTTATTGAAAGTTTTGACTATAATTGCGGGGATTTAATAAAACCAAGAAATGGATCCGAAAAACTCTTGCTGCATGTTTGAAACTGGATTGTAAATTTGCACTGTTAAAATTTTTTCAGGCATTTGAATATTGTTTCAGTGAAATTGCAGTCACCTTTAAGAAACAGGGACTTCGTGTTGCAGAGGTCGTGGCTCTTTGATGGTCAAGACTACGTCATCTTCAATCACAGTGTCAACCACAAAGTTAGTCAGAAGCAAATCCAGTCATTTTATGCTACTTTTTTGCAGCTGAACAGACTTCGTTAGTCTTTGAATGATATTACTTTTCCGAACAGCTAAACGTTTAGGTTCTGGCTAATGTTGAGCAATAAACTAAAGTGAAGATTGAAAAACCCAATCAAGTCGTTTGATTGGGTTTGTATGGAGACTTGAAGTTTGTAATCCTACTTTTTAGAATTGTTAAACTATCTATCTACTGAATAAAATGGTGCCCGTCAAATTAACAACATCTGGTTAAATAAAGATGGCACTATTTTTGCACAATCTACTGGGTCTGTTTTATAGAAGGTTTGGACATCTGTTGTGTTAGTGATTTTTCAAGGTTCTCAATTTTGTTTGGTTGGTAAATGTTTTACTGCAAGCAATGAGCTCAGAAAACAATAAGTTACTATAAAATTGCTGTCAATTTTCAGTTGCCTTAACTAATTTTTTAGCCATAAACTTAATTTTCATTTGTATTCCATTAGCTAATTTTGTTTAAAATGGATAGATAACCGGAGGATAGAATGATTCCGATTATCTTAATTGCTCTGGCATTCATCGTATTTTAATCGCCATTTTAACTAAAGATTTTGTGGAAGTAATCTAGCTGAGTGGGTGATCTGAGATTGCCTTGTTTATTTTCACAGGACTACCCTCCTAAGAAGGACTTCATCAGAGGCATATCATTCATGACTGGCTTCCTCATCAAACCAGTCAAGGGCAAAGAGCCCGCCTGTCATCTAACTTACATCAGCCAGAGTGATCCCAAAGGTCAGTACAAACTTCATTATTTAGTCTTAAACTGGAGCTAGGAAATTAAACAGTGAAACGCTGAATGAACTACAAAGTTGTTCATGCTGGCGGCTGCAATATTGGCTTAGCTCAGGTTTTGGTTGCTTTGTACAAATTAGAACTATATGCTAGAAATTATGGCTTGAGATGTTAAACATTTTGAATTGCCAGCTGAAAACACAATGATGTGAATGGGAATCGCTACTATGTAATAGGTCGAGATTATTTTTAGTAGAATCATGGTCTCGCTTATGCTTGGATATGTATAAACACTCAATCGACGCCACATTTTTGTTTCAAATGTCATAAACTGTAAAATCTGTATCATCAAAGTATAGTGGTTCAATTTCGTCTGGTTTGATGTCAATTATACATGAAATTTGCCTTTGAAAAGGTTGTAAATTGCTATAATCTAAAATTTTTATGTAGAAATTCTTGATTTTGTCTCGTCTGGTGCCAATTGTGCATAATATTGTGTTCAAAGGATCACTCGATTATGTTAAATTCGTATAATTAGAAGTATGATTCTATTTTAAGTGCAGTTGCTAGACTAAAAAACGATGCATTACTGGAATTGCACTTTCTTTGCTTTATTTCAAACCCAAGACTGTTCGCTTCAACATCTGCTTCCAACCCATCCGTTTCAAACTGTAAAGTCATCGGGCTTTTATAAGAATTAAGAATTAAACTTCCCCTAACGGAAAATAAATTAATTATTAAGAATTAAACTTACCCGGAAAATAACTTTTAATCAACTAAGAGCTATTTATAACAACAGTTGAACTTCAAACGAACGAAGCCAGAGTATTTTATGATTGAAAAAATAGGACGTTTAGTAAATGAGAAGTAAGTGGTCAAAAAAGGGCCAAAAGCCGTTTCAAGTAGGTATTTCCAATTTTGTTTTAAAATTTTGCTGCTGGAATCACCGTAAGTATTGTGATTTTCTATTGAGAGCAGAAATGCGTGTTCGATTGAATTGAAAATGCGTCTTGATAATGCGCGTTCTCTTCTAATGTTCACGCACCTCTAAACATTTTCTAATAGAGCACAGGTGAACTTTCGGAACGGATAAGAGAAGGTTCCCAAGTAAGAAAGTTTGATCTGTTGTATTTGTTTCTATTTCAGGTTCAATACCGAGCTGGTTTGTGAACAGTGTTGGCAAGACATTTGCTCCCAGGGTAAGTTCAAGAAATTCTTCTTTACATTAAAATGTTCACTGAAGAGCTATAAAAACCAATAAATAATTGTGTGCGCTACAGAGTTTGAAATTCCTGTTCTGATTTTTGAGATGACTGATTTATATCAATCATATAGCCGTAGTTACTGTTCCAACGTTTTTGAGATTATCTCAAGAAGTTGTGCTTTTGTTCTAGAACATTCTTTGGCTTCTCAAGTGACTTTTTCACGCTTAGTTCTTCATTTTAGAGTTATCAAAGTTGCTCTCGTTCTGAAATAAGTTTGTTAGTGAAAGTGATTGTGATCGAGAGGAAATCACAGGCATTTAAACTAAGTGGTCAAGGTGTCATCCTGGGTGTACAAGATTCGAACATCTGTGGGTTCGTTTTTGCACCAATGAAACGTTTCTAAGATACACGCCTCTTGATTAAGTTGACCGCGCCTGTCGATCGTGTATTTGTTGTCTTATCTTTAAGTCTCATTATTGAGTTTTCATTGGTTGCTAATGAGGAATACGTGAACCTAGGTAACCGCTTGAGATCAGAAAAGTTGTTAACTTCTTTTCAGGAATTAAAAGTTAGTTGTGCTAGTTTTTGTTGTTTTTCTTTTCTTATCTCAGTTTCTGTTGAATTCAATGAGTCCAACTTTTGGTTGTCGGTTGAATTGCTCTCGAACGAAGTCTGAGGCCTTTATTGTACACGCGCGTGTGTCTTCTGTTGAATGCAAATTTTTTGCTTGTTCGTTTTTTACCTTTGTTCTAGAACATTTTTTGGTGACTTTTTATGCTTAGTTCCTCATTTTAGAGTTACCAAAGTTGCGCTCGTTCTGAAATAAGTTTGTTAGTGAAAGTGATTGTGCTGGAGAGAAAATCAGAGGCATTTTAACTGAGTTGTTAAGAAGTCGAGCTTTCAACCAGGATGCACGAACCTATGTGGCGTTGTTTTTTGCACCAATAAAACGTTTCTAAGATACACGCCTTTAGATTAAATTACCCCCGCTTGTCGATCGGGGGCAATTAACCAGACGTTGTTCGGTTTGTGTTCATTTAATATCATTAGGGACAGTTCTTATTGTTTTCTCATATGAAATATTTTATTGGCTTTAATTGTTCCAGTTTAAATCTGATGCTTTCCTTGACATTATTAGTTTTCAGGAACAATGATCGATTTTTTGAGTTATGAAAGTTTCTGTTCTTTTCGGGGGCTTATCTCTTTCTTTCATCAATGAAAGGTCTGACCTTGCTAAGGTTGTTCAATCAATCGATTGAAGCATACGCTGTTCGTTCTCAAAAATTCTTTTGTGATTTCTTCAGTTTTGTTAGTATTAGTTGTACTTATTGCTGTCTTGTCACTCAATATCATTAGTGAAATGCAGCGCTTTCTTATGAGGATTTAATTATAACTATTTGTTCCAGTCCGTTATTGTTTCTGTCCGGTATTGGAGAGTTTTTGCGAATATTGGTTGTGTATTTGTTGTCTTATCTTTAAGTCTCATTATTGAGTTTTCATTGGTTGCTAATGAGGAATACGTGAACCTAGGTAACCGCTTGAGATCAGAAAAGTTGTTAACTTCTTTTCAGGAATTAAAAGTTAGCTGTGCTAGTTTTTGTTGTTTTTCTTTTCTTATCTCAAAGTTTCTGTTGAATTCAATGAGTCCAACTTTTGGTTGTCGGTTGAATTGCTCTCGAACGAAGTCTGAGGCCTTTATTGTACACGCGCGTGTGTCTTCTGTTGAATGCAAATTTTTTGCTTGTTCGTTTTTTACCTTTGTTCTAGAACATTTTTTGGTGACTTTTTATGCTTAGTTCCTCATTTTAGAGTTACCAAAGTTGCGCTCGTTCTGAAATAAGTTTGTTAGTGAAAGTGATTGTGCTGGAGAGAAAATCAGAGGCATTTTAACTGAGTTGTTAAGAAGTCGAGCTTTCAACCAGGATGCACGAACCTATGTGGCGTTGTTTTTTGCACCAATAAAACGTTTCTAAGATACACGCCTTTAGATTAAATTACCCCCGCTTGTCGATCGGGGGCAATTAACCAGACGTTGTTCGGTTTGTGTTCATTTAATATCATTAGGGACAGTTCTTATTGTTTTCTCATATGAAATATTTTATTGGCTTTAATTGTTCCAGTTTAAATCTGATGCTTTCCTTGACATTATTAGTTTTCAGGAACAATGATCGATTTTTTGAGTTATGAAAGTTTTTGTTCTTTTCGGGGGCTTATCTCTTTCTTTCATCAATGAAAGGTCTGACCTTGCTAAGGTTGTTCAATCAATCGATTGAAGCATACGCTGTTCGTTCTCAAAAATTCTTTTGTGATTTCTTCAGTTTTGTTAGTATTAGTTGTACTTATTGCTGTCTTGTCACTCAATATCATTAGTGAAATGCAGCGCTTTCTTATGAGGATTTAATTATAACTATTTGTTCCAGTCCGTTATTGTTTCTGTCCGGTATTGGAGAGTTTTTGCGGATATTGGTTGTGTATTTGTTGTCTTATCTTTAAGTCTCATTATTGAGTTTTCATTGGTTGCTAATGAGGAATACGTGAACCTAGGTAATCGCTTGAGCTCAGAAAAGTTGTTAGCTTCTTTTGAAAAATTAAAAGTTAGTCGTGCTAGTTTTTGTCGTTTTTCTTGTCTTATCGCATAGTTTTTGTTAAATTTAATGACTCCAACTTTTAGCGAACGTAAGTCGTTTTTGAGATACTATTTTCCTCCTAAAAGTTCAAGGGAATTCGCAAACCTTGCCTTTATTTGTAGTTCTATTGTCACTCTTCTAGCCAGTTGAACACCTAAAATGTTTTTTATCTGTTCAGACTTTTAAAAATGCTTCGATTATGGATTATGCTTCTCGTATTTGTTTGAGGTTACGAGGTAGTCATGTAGTTATGAGGTTCTCATATTTAGAGGGCTAAACAGGCAATTTTGATTTTGCCTGTTTCTTTAGTTTGTTTTTTTCTAACATGGATTCCCACAACATTTTTGTTTTGTTTTGTTTTGTTGTTTTTTTTATTTTTTATAAAAAGTTAGCATTTTTAGTAATTCTTGAAAGAATAAATCTTAAAAAGAATTTTTCGAAGTTTTTAGATTTGTTTGTTCATTTTTGCGCATCTAGGGTCATGGAATTTTTTTACTGTTTCTTGTTGCTTTAAGAAGTTTAATTGTAAGGTCATTGTTTAAACCGAATCTCTGGTTTTCTGATTTTGTTGAATTGTAATTATGACTTGTTCTGCTACGTTTTTAATTTTGCCAGGTGGTTTTGTTTTTCTTTGCCGCTTCCACAATATTTGGCGCGAAATCTTTTTCAATACAGGATGGTTTTCTATAATGCTTTCAAATAGACGTTGCCAATGAAATTATGGGAAAACACTTGGACAGCTTCGCTGTTAGGCTGTATGTTTTGGCAGCCATTATTGAGGAATTCGAGACAATTAACATCAAAGCAAATGCTTCATTTTACAGTAATGAGGCACGTTTGAATAAACGTGAGGGTTTTAAGTAGAATGTAGTAGGAAAGTTTCAATCATGACAATGCAAGGTGAAAATGCACTTATGTAACGCTGTTTCATTAAATACTTTCGGTGATTATTTCTTGTTATCACGTTTGCCTAACTATAGATATTTCCCTAATTTGCTGTCCTTTTTCGAACAAAATGCACGGCATGTAGACAAGTTTATTGTCCAAAAGGAACAAAGTTCATTTAGAGTTCTTTCTGGGTTAAACTTATTTGCTAAATTGGCTGAGTTTTGATCTTAACTGCAAATGCCTTTGAATTTTTTTCACTTTGTCGCAAGTTAGTAGCATGGATAATTTTTGGTGCTTTTAAGTCATTTTCATATTTTTAATTGCTTTTGAACGAAGTTCATAGCAATTATTGTAAACGTGTTGGTCTTTTTTATGCAAATTTTTCGCTCGGCCATATGGCGCTTTTCTTCTAGAACATTCTTTGATTTCTCAAGTGACTTTTTCACGCTTTCTTTCTTCATTTTTGAGTGATCTCTATTGCTCTCACTCCGAAGTAAAGCTTGTTGCTAATATAAAGTCGGTTGCACCAAAGCGAAAAGAAGGGGGCAAATGTTTTTCCACCCGCACGTCGTTCGAGAGCAATTCTTCCAACATTAGTCGGTTTATGTTCTCTTGCAGGATTTCAAGAAGCAGTTATATTGATAGCAGTTATTTATGTTTATGCCAGTTATATTAATAATATAGAGATTATTTTCATTTTTCGACTCCATTTCAGGTCCAGATTGTAAACATATCGATACTGACTTCAAAAGCATGTAGTATGCATTGAAAGTTTTTATTAAAGTTGTCGGATGTTAATAGCAAATCAAGACACTGCAGAAGGCCTGTCGCAAGTACGATAAATGGAAGAACAAACAGAAGCAGCCCACCTTCAAGCCCTGGTCAGACCCTGAGCAACTCATGACTAGCTTGAATCGCATTGACTGGGCCGACGTACAGGTACTGCATTTCACTTATTGTCAACAGGGGCTGGTACCCTACCCCGTGCCGTTACATAGAGAATCATTGTGAGAATACGGCACGTGCGCTTGGGGGTGGCAAATAGCAAACACCCACTACCCACTGAAGGAGGGGGTTGCCAGTGTAAAAGATCGAAATGTTCTTATGGCTATTTTGTTCCGACTAAATGAAGGGATCACGAAAGAACGTACGCTGCTTGTGGCTTGACTGATAAAATCGCTTAGAACGGCACAGTTTGCTTTTATTCAAATTGTAACGTTTTATTGTATTTTGGAGTCTTATATAAATTGATGTCTGAAACTTAACTCGATTTTGTTACGGTTAGAGGTTTACTTAAATAGACACGTCGTATACTGAAAGGTATATTGTTCAGAAAATGCTGAAGAAATGTAAAATGCGCAAAAGAACGAACAGAAAGAAATGCACTTAAAAGATGTTTGTGTTAGGTGGAGAACCAGCCTGTAGTGGATGTGAGTCCTCAGGATGATGAGATCTTGGACGAGAAAGAGATTGAAAAGGCTCTGAAGGGAGTCAAGCTTTCCGGTAAGACGACCGAGAATTGTCCTATAACAAAAATTGTTGCTGTTTTTATTCACTGCAACATTTGGGAGACTGAAACAATGAATTCTGTTAGCCTGTTAATTATAACCAAATTACTATCTGAATTATGCGAGCTAACTAGTCATTGTTATGCTTGAACTGAGTCGATCATTTATGCTCTTTTTGAATGCAATTATGCTCTCAGAGTTTAGTTGTCAAC
Source organism: Convolutriloba macropyga (assembly GCF_964194025.1). Classification (NCBI taxonomy): domain Eukaryota; kingdom Metazoa; phylum Xenacoelomorpha; order Acoela; family Convolutidae; genus Convolutriloba; species Convolutriloba macropyga. The sequence continues at coordinate 29,433,112 of NC_134471.1, forward strand.
TGAACAACTGGATGGCTTTCTACATACTTAAAATGGCTATAATGGCTTCATTAATCAATAATTTTCTACAGGTAGCTTATTTTGTTAACTAACAATTGTTATCATAGTTTTTCATCTATCGGGGTATCATGAAAATACGTGTGAAGTGCTTTTGTGTCAACTTGGTGGAAGGTAATTATTATTTCTTGCTTTTTTGCACCGTTTCGAATAAGTTGTCTAAATTAATTTAGAGCGAGTTTAAATTGTTGAAATGGAACAACATGAAGTCCGCAAATCTCTTTTGAACCGTATTGCAATATAGGGCTCTATCTGTTTCATCTCCTCAGGAATAAATGTCTCTGAGCAAACTCTTTCGGCCTCTTTTCACCCACCCAATTCTGAGCCAATGAATTTTTGTTCAAGTGGTGGCAGTGCTTTTGGTTATGAATTGGAAAAATGTGCCTGATTACTATGAATTGTTGCGCAGTTTTCCTAATTGATTTTTTTCGGGGAGTTCGGTGCAGGTTCTGTGCTTCTCGCAGCGAGAGCCTTCACATACGCTTCCTCATTATTTATGATGAACCAATACAGCTCCACCTTTCCTAGCCATGTCAGTTTTTCGATTGACTTTTGCGCCCTTTTTCGTGATCTAAATTTCTCATTCGCAAGTGTCAGCAGCTGAACTCAAGTGGCGGTTGTTCACTTAAAATTCAAATGAAAAATGCGATAAAATTGGTATAATTTTTTCGCTTTAAGTTTTGTGTTTATAATGGTGCATAATAACGTCTAATGAAGTAATTTGAAGCCCCTTTTGCGATTTTTAATTGCTCTCAAACGAAGTTTGTAGCAATTATATTAGTCTTGTTGGTCTTATGCGATTTTTCGTCTGACGCATTTGACTTTTTGTCCTTAAAAACGGGATAAACAGGTAGCGCCCAGCGGGCATTAAGTTTCATTAGAGGCTCTTAGCCGAATTTAGTAGCCCTTCAAGTGCTTAATGTGATGAAGCTACCGGGAAGGACATAGAATACATATGAAAGGTCTTTTTTTCGGAATTTTTGAGCCAAAATTTTTCAATTTTTTGTTTTTTTTGTCATTTTTTAAATTTTTTGTTGGACCAGTCTAAGATTGAGGCTGGTTAAAGTTGATCAAGACATAAGAATTTTTTATGAACTTTTAAGGAGCTATATGTTCTGGTAATCCAAACAAAAACAGGCCAATTTATACTAATTTTCACAATTTTTTTCAAGCTTTTTGAAAATATTGACATTTTTTTAGGTTTCTCCAATCTGAGAGTCCAAAGAACCTCCTCTGGGGTTTGATAATAGATTCCTGTATAGTTTCTAGATGTAATGGATTGTTTTTCAAGATTTTAACATCACAAATTTCCTCTTAGGTTTGATAATAGGTTACTGTTTACTTTCTAGATGTAACATCACAGATTTAAGCATTTTTTGACAAAATTTTATTTTGTTTTTCAGTTTTTTTTGAAAGTTATTGTCATTATTCAGGTTTTTTCAGCTTCAGGGGTCAGAACACCTCCTTACGGGTTTAATAATAAGTTTCGAAAATTGTTTTTGGGCCCTGGAATAGTTTGCAACTTTTTAATATCATCATTTTTAGCAGTTTGTAATAAAATTTGCAATTTTCAAGTTCTTTGAAAGTTTTTGTCATTTTTTAGGTTTCTCGAGCCTCAAAAGCCATGGGTCCTCCTCTAAGGTTTGATAATAGGTTAATATAAAATTTTTCAATACTTGTCATTTTCTGGGTTTAATGATCATTACTGGCCAACAAAACTTATTAAGTTTTGCTGATGGGTTACATGACAGAATTCCAGAGACAAAAAATGACTTTTTTTCACTGCGAAATGTGAAGTTTAATCGTTGAGTTTTGTACTTTCAGTTTTTCTATATGATTTAATTACTAACAAGGCTAGAAAACTATAAGATATAGAGTTGAATCTCATGAAAGATATTACTAGCTCTCTATCCATCTCTGTTGGTTGGGGTTTCTTTCATCTGCTCGTTCACGTTTTATCTCCTCGCACTCACTATCTCTCTCTCTCTCTCTCTTTCTCCCTCTTTCCTTAACTCTTTTGTTGATGCCGCACTTAAGCTGCTCTTATGTGGCGTAATATCATCATCTATTAACTTCACCTCACGACCCTTCAATTAAGCTAAACTTGCCTCACTAAACCGTGTGTAGCTACTGACGAATCCAACGTTTGAGAGAAATTCGCCCGTCGTTAGTCGGTTATATTAGTCTGCCCCAGACTGAAGCAGGCTGCAATAGATTAGAGCGCTCACTAGTCGTTGGAGAGCAATTCATCCGATGTCAGTCGGTTAAGTAAATTTTCTACCTCTCCGGGACTATTTCTTGAATGCGAGGCTTTTCGAAATCTTATTTTTTGAAATCCAGGAAAACGCCTGCAACATTAAGCGAAACTCAATAAGGCGCTCGCTTCATCATAATTGGTCATGTACACATGGCGCAGAAACGTCCGGCATATAATCCCTTTAGCAGCACTGTGATTCGAGGTCATAATTCTCAAACAACCCATTCAACGTTTGATTGAAAACATGGTGAACTATTATTTGACTGGTAACAGAAACTGATGCATACCAGACCCAACTAGCCCTCCTACTAAGATACGTGTCTTTCACACATAATTACGGAGGGCTTCTTTTTCGTTCTCGGAAATATCGTTGACAAATGCATAGGCTGTTTTGAAACTCCGGTACTTATAAACAGTATAATCGCCAATGCTGGAACAAATATTTAGGCCTCATTGACGACGTGATTACTGTACCAAACTAATTTCGTCCTGGTCAAGTCTAGGCATCCGGAAAATTTCTTAATTGTTTCATCTGCCGTGAAATTAACAGGATCTTTTGGAAATGATGGTGAGCTGCTTTTTAGTCGAGCCCCTTATTAATACATAGTCCATATATTTAACACCTTTAACATCTAAAATTTCATAGTCCCTTATTAATGCATAGTCCATGTATTTAACACCTTTAACATCTAAAATTGTTAATTGCATTCGATTTGCGTGATCTATATTTTTCTCTGATTCTTGAAATTGTTTTTTTGGGCCTTAGAATAGTTTGCAACTTTCTAATATCACAAATTTTAGCAGTTTTTGATAAATTCTGCAATTTTTTCAAATTCTTTGAAAGTGTCATTTTTTAGGTTTCCCGAGCCTAAAAAGCCAGGGATCCTCCTCTAAGGTTTGATATTAGGTTACTTCATAGTTGATATTAGGTTACTTTATAGTAGATGTGATGAAATGTTTTTCAAGATTTTAATTTGAGCAGTTTTTTAAAAAAAATTTATTTGCAATTTTTTTTCAAGTCTTGATTACTTCTGAATTTTTTCAATTTTTTGGCACCATCGGCCCAGAGACCTCCGACACGTTTAATATTAAGCTGCTGCATATTTTCTGGAGTTAGTGGAATTGTTATCAATTTTTTAATGACTCAAATTTTCGCAATTTTTTGAATTTGAAATTTAAGTTACCGAAAAATTGTCATGTTCCAAGTTTATGGATCTTTATGAGCCAGTGGAACTAATTAAGGCTTGAAATAGGTATAATGGATAGTCTCCTGAGACAATGAAATGGTTCTGAAGATATTAATATCGCGAATTTTAGCAAGCCTCTGTTAAAATTGGCAATTGTTCTTTAAAAGTTTTGAAGTTTTTGTCCTTTTCTGGGTTTAATGATCATTACTGGCCAACAGATTCTTATGTCAGGACATATCCAAGTGGGCTGTGCTGCTAGTCAGGGAGCGGGAGATCAATGGTTCGAATCCCGGCGTATTAAAATATTCTTGCACCCTTAAAGAAAAATTAATATAGGCTACGGCCCCTGAATTAAATTGCCTCGCCTGTCGTTCAAGAGCAATTCTTCCGACATGAGTCGGTTTATGTTTTTATTTCGTCGTCAAGACTTTTGTTCAATCATTCATGCAATTGCAACTGAATTGCGTGGGTGACAATTTTCACTCTTAGTGGAGCGAGTTTTTTGTTCTTTCGCGTGAATAAGCTTTTGGTCACACGTGACCTAACTCACTCTCAAAAATGACTTCCCCACTCTGGAATTGACTTTTCTTTTTTTTTCAATTCAAAGAGATAAGGTCAAATTAGTGTCTGTCACTCATTTAAATGTTGTTTGAGAGCAGCTATTAGAAGCAGCAGTAAGTTATACAGAGATGCTATGAGAGAAACCGTGGCTAGCTACTGACGAAGCCAACTGCTCGGCGGTCGTTTGAGAGCAATTCACTCGACGCTAGTCGCTTATATTACGTTCCCCCGGACTGAAGCAGGCTAAATTAGATTAGAGCGCCCACTAGTTGCTCGAGAGCAATTCTTCCGATGCCAGTCGGTTATTTTTTTAACATCAAAAGAGTAGTTTTTTTTCCAAAAAAATTCTCCAAAGTAAACTTTCGACCACTCCGTTACTATTTCTTGAATGCGAGGCTTTTCGAATTTTCAATTTTAAATCCAGGAAAATTCCTGCGACATTAAGCGAAACTCAATAAGGCGCTCGTTTCATCATAATTGGTCCATGTACACATGGCGCAGAAACGTCCGGCATATAATCCCTTTAGCAGCACTGTGATTCGAGGTCATAGTTCTCAAACAACCCATTCAACGTTTGATTGAAAACATGATGAACTATTATTTGACTTTTGGAAATGATGGTGAGCTGCTTTTTAGTCGAGCCCCTTATTAATGCATAGTCCATATATTTAACACCTTTAACATCTAAAATTTCATAGTCCCTAATTAATGCATAGTCCATGTATTTAACACCTTTAACATCTAAAATTGTTAATTGCATTCGATTTGCGTGATCTATATTTTTCTCTGATTCTTGAAATTGTTTTTGTGGGCCTTAGAATAGTTTGCAACTTTCTAATATCACAAATTTTAGCAGTTTTTGATAAATTCTGCAATTTTTTCAAATTCTTTGAAACTTTGTCATTTTTTAGGTTTCCTGAGCCTAAAAAGCCAGGGATCCTCCTCTAAGGTTTGATATTAGGTTACTTCATAGTTGATATTAGGTTACTTTATAGTAGATGTGATAAAATGTTTTTCAAGATTTTAATTTGAGCAGTTTTTTAAAAAAAATATATTTGCAATTTTTTTTCAAGTCTTGATTACTTCTGAATTTTTTCAATTTTTTGGCACCATCGGCCCAGAGACCTCCGACACGTTTAATATTAAGCTGCTGCATATTTTCTGGAGTTAGTGGAATTGCTATCAATATTTTAATGACTCAAATTTTCGCAATTTTTTAAATTTGAAATTTAAGTTACCGAAAAATTATCATGTTCCAAGTTTATGGATCTTTATGAGCCAGTGGAACTAATTAAGGCTTGAAATAGGTATAATGGATAGTCTCTTGAGACAATGAAATGGTTCTGAAGATATTAATATCGCGAATTTTAGCAAGCCTCTGTTAAAATTGGCAATTGTTCTTTAAAAGTTTGGAAGTTTTTGTCCTTTTCTGGGTTTAATGATCATTACTGGCCAACAGATTCTTATGTCAGGACATATCCAAGTGGGCTGTGCTGCTAGTCAGGGAGCGGGAGATCAATGGTTCGAATCCCGGCGTATTAAAATATTCTTGCACCCTTAAAGAAAAATTAATATAGGCTACGGCCCCTGAATTAAATTGCCTCGCCTGTCGTTCAAGAGCAATTCTTCCGACATGAGTCGGTTTATGTTTTTATTTCGTCGTCAAGACTTTTGTTCAATCATTCATGCAATTGCAACTGAATTGCGTGGGTGACAATTTTCACTCTTAGTGGAGCGAGTTTTTTTGTTCTTTCGCGTGAATAAGCTTTTGGTCACACGTGACCTAACTCACTCTCAAAAATGACTTCCCCACTCTGGAATTGACTTTTCTTTTTTTCAATTCAAAGAGATAAGATCAAATTAGTGTCTGTCACTCTATGTAAAGGTTGTTTGAGAGCAGCTATTAGAAGCAGCAGTAAGTTATACAGAGATGCTATGAGAGTAACCGTGGCTAGCTACTGACGAAGCCAACCGCTCGGCGGTCGTTTGAGAGCAATTCACTCGACGCTAGTCGCTTATATTACGTTCCCCCCGGACTGAAGCAGGCTAAATTAGATTAGAGCGCCCACTAGTTGCTCGAGAGCAATTCTTCCGATGTCAGTCGGTTATTTTTTTTAACATCAAAAGAGTAGTTTTTTTTCCAAAAAAATTCTCCAAAGTAAACTTTCGACCACTCCGTTACTATTTCTTGAATGCGAGGCTTTTAGAATTTTCAATTTTTTTCAAATCCAGGAAAATGCCTGCAACATTAAGCGAAACTCAATAAGGCGCTCGTTTCATCATAATTGGTCCATGTACACATGGCGCAGAAACGTCCGGCATATAATCCCTTTAGCAGCACTGTGATTCGAGGTCATAATTCTCAAACAACCCATTCAACGTTTGATTGAAAACATGATGAACTATTATTTGACTGGTAACAGAAACTAATGCATACCAGACCCAACTAGCCCTCTTACTAAGATACGTGTCTTTCACACATAATTACGGAGGGCTTCTTTTTCGTTCTCGGAAATATCGTTGACAAATGCATAGGCTGTTTTGAAACTCCGGTACTTATAAACAGTATAATCGCCAATGCTGGAACAAATATTTAGGCCTCATTGACGACGTGATTACTGTACCAAACTAATTTCGTCCTGGTCCAGTCTAGGCATCCGAAAAATTTCTTAATTGTTTCATCTGCCGTGAAATTAACAGGATCTTTTGGAAATGATGGTGAGCTGCTTTTTAGTCGAGCCCCTTATTAATGCATAGTCCATATATTTAACACATTTAACATCTAAAATTTCATAGTCCCTTATTAATGCATAGTCCATGTATTTAACACCTTTAACATCTAAAATTGTTAATTGCATTCGAACGAAATTTGGAGCAATTATTGCAAATGTCATAGTCTTTGTTTTGCAAAATTTTGGCTTGAACGTTTTGACTTTTCGAGTGCCTTTTGCACCCGTGAGTTTTTCGTTTTGCGTGATTATATTTTTTCTCATTCACAAGTTTTGGCAGCAGAACTCAAGTGGTGGCAGTTCAGTACTAAAAGGCAAATGAAAAGTGTGCCAAAATTGGTGTAATTGTTGAACTAATGTCATTTAAAGCCCTCATAGTGAATGTAATGACCCCCCCCCCCCCCCCGACCTAAGCAGTCTCGAATAGATTTGGGCTCTGCCTCTATTCGTTCGAGAGAAATTCGTACGACGTTGGTCGGTTATTTTCATTAGTAAAGTCCGTTGCAGTTTGTGCCAATTCGAATTATTCGGCAGCATTAATTAATTGATCTGAAAGTTTATCTCAAGTATTTTGAACTTCATTATTCATGTTATTTTTTGTCAGATGGTTTTTATTTGACCCCCTTTTCAATTCAACTAGTCTTCCTTTGGATTATCTAAACTGCTGCCATTCAGAATCAGAAATCTCAGCGGCAGTTCACTGCTCAAATTCGAAAACGGTAAGTTTTAAAACCCCATGCTGCAGTTAACGCCCTTCTCATGCTCGAGCAGACTGACTAAATTTGAAACCTTTTTCGGCCGCCTGTCAATTGAAAGCAAATCTCTCACATTATTTGGTTTCAGATATGGTCCCTTTTTGCGTATTTTCTATTTTCGCGCTATTTTAATTTTGATGAGTGCTTTTCCACAATGTTTGACGAAAAATCGATGCTGTAGAACCAAGAAAAATGCTCATTTACCTTGTACGTATCCTAAGTAAGTAAAATTGTTATTGAAATTGTCAATACTAACGAAAAGGGCCGGAATGTGGTGTTTAATTGCTCTGGAACGAATTCGTTTATAGTTTATTCGTATCCGATATTTCAAGATCATTTTTCAAGTCACTTTTTCCTTCAGTTCCTCATTATTTGCGTGTTATGTTGCTCCTTTTCAGAATTTAAAGCAATATAACTTGATTGGTCTCAGTTCGCAATTTGTATTCTTCAGTATCAGATTTTTTGGGGGAAAAATGGAATAGTCCTTCTAAAGCTGGCATCAAGTTTTCTGTACCAGTTATCTCATCTGTTTCTTTCTTATTCGAATCAAAGATTTTGTATGCAGTCAGAAGGCTGGAGAGTAATAATGAGATGTTTGAAATTGTTTTGAATAGCCGCAAAGCGATATTTGGGGCTGTTATGGGCCTTCTCTTGGTTTTTATAATTCAAAGAATTTGAATTGTATTGGGGCGCTGTCTTTTTTAAGATCTGTTCATAGTTTTTGGTGGTTTTTGAAGTCAAATTGGAGTGATGATTTTGGTCAAGCCAAAACAGGAATTGGAGCGGAAAAGCTAGTGGTTTTGCGGGGTAATATTTTTTTGCTCTGATTTTAGTGGTTTTTTGCTAGTGGTTTTTTGTTCACATGCGGCGTTTTGACTTTGATTTTTGCAAATTTTTTGGACTTTTCTAAATGGTTTTTCCAATTCATTCATAGTCCTTTTTAGGTCCAGTTTTTTTTGTTTATTCAATAAAAGTTCTTGTGTCAGGGTTTAATGATCATTACTGGCCAACAGATTCTTATGTCAGGACATATCCAAGTGGGTTGTGCTGCTAGTCAGGGAGCGGGAGGCCAATGGTTCGAATCCCGGCGTATTAAACTATTCTTGCACCCTTAAAGAAAAATTAATCTAGGCTATGGCAACTGAATTAAATTGCCTCGCCTGTCGTTCAGGAGCAATTCTTCCGACATTAATCGTTTTATGTTTTAATTTCGTCAAGATTATTAATAGCCGCCCTCATCTCAGCCGGCTATTATAGCGCTCCTTTTTACTTCGTCGAAATTTTTTTTCGCTTTACTCATTTTGCCGCTTTTTCGACATTTTGCGTGAAATCTTTTTGACTTCTCTAGGCTAGTTTCACTCTTCTGTCATTCTACTCAGTCCTTTCAAACAACAGCTGCTTAGCAAAGCAATTCAAAATGAAGAGAGTCAGTATTAAAAAAAATCAAAGTCAAATAGAAACTGGATAAACCCATAAAGCCCATTTTTAGATGCCCTGTACTTGAACTTTGTTCTCATAAGTTTTATTTACTATCTATGATGCTTATTAGTATTGATACTAGACCCTGTGGCCTCTCACTGAGAGACAGGAGCATGTTCAATCACGAAATGACATCAAAATAAATCGCACTTAAAAATGTTTATATACAAAAATCAATTTTGTTTGACATTTTCTTTTCTTTCAATCCCAATAGAGTTATGGGAATCAACGGCGGCTATTTTCCGTCCGGTAATATGCCGGGTATGTTCGATGTTTGATGATTTTTGTTCAATCGTTCATGCAATTTCAACTGAAATGCGTGGGTGACGACATTTTTCACTCTTAGTGGAGCGAGTTTTTTATTCATTCGCGTGAATAAGCTTTTGGTCACACGTGACCTAACTCACTCTCAAAAACGACTTCCTCACTCTTAAATTGACTTTTCTTTACTTCAATTCAAAGAGAAGGTCAAATTAGTGTCTGTCACTCTATTTAAATGTTGTTTGAGAGCAGCTATTAGAAGCAGCAGTAAGTTATACAGAGATGCTATGAGAGAAACCGTGGCTAGCTACTGACGAAGCCAACTGCTCGGGGGTCGTTTGAGAGCAATTCACCCGACGCTAGTCGCCTTTATTACTTTCCCCCCGGACTGAAGCAGGCTAAAATAGATTAGAGCGCCCACTAGTTGTTCGAGAGCAACTCTTCCGATGTCAGTCGGTTATTTTTTTAACATCAAAAGAGTAGTTTTTTTCTTTTTTAATTGCTCTCGAACGAAGCTTGAAGCAAGTATTAGAAACAGGTGGTCTTTACGTCAATTTTTCGCTAGCTTGTTTTTGCGCGTTTGTTGTAGAACATTCTTTGTCTTCCAAGTGACTCGACGCTTGAATCGAATGTTGATCTTCTTCGGAAATAAAGTTTGTTGTTAATATAAAAGCGATTTTGAGCGAAAGCGAGTCAAAGGCCATGTGACTTAGTGGTTAAAGGTATCATCCTGGAGGTTCGAGGTTCGAAACCCTGTGGGGTCGTTTTTGGCACCCATATAATATTTTAAGCGACAACCCCTCTAAATTAAATTGCTCCCGCCTGTCGTCCGACAGAAATTCAACCAGCGTCGGTTTGGTTTTTAGTGGTAATTGAAAATACCCTCCGGTTTGCGATAATGAGTTGTCAGCATTTATTGGTGTACAAACTAGTTGAAATAGTGCTGAGCTTTGCCGAAAATTGTTTTCATTTAAAATACGTATGTAGTAATCAAAACTAGTTCGCCTGTTTCTCTTACATCGAGTTTTCAGTTGATGGAGGGTTGAACATATGCAAACGCACATTGCCGAAACTCCTTGTTTTGTTTTTTTACACGAAAAAATCTTTGGAGTTGAACTGCTCTTGATTGATTCCGTAAACTGATTTTATCAAAATTAGCCGTGAGTTTTATAACCAAGAAATTATGATCAAATTTGTTGGAAAAATCTTGCATTTATAATTTTTGTGCCAGTTATGAGACAGAAATCTGGAACTTGAGATCTATGTTTGAGTCAATCGATAAGAGAATTTGCATGCGATATTTTTACGCTGGTGAATGCTCTTAACATATATTTGCTGCTGATTGTAACATGTTTGGTTTAAGCTCTTAATTTGAAACGACTATTATAGTACACATGCTGTGCTTTACACGGCATGTGCGGATTCTATTCATTTTTGCTTTTTAAAGTGTAATTCTGTCCTTTCAATCAGTAGGCTTAAGTTTTAATATATTTGATGATTTCAAGCTAGCATGCTCACAAATGGAAACTTATGACAGTCGAGTAGTTTAATGCTTCGTGTTTGAAGTTAATCGAAAACGACAAGCGATTATTAGTATAGTACCAATTGTCCCCGTAGTTTGTTTTTACAAGTGTTTAAATATGTTGCATTATAAATAGCCGCCGAGAGCCTCTCAGACTAGTATTTAGGTGCTCTCCTTTCTTACAACTCGATGAGAAGTATTGAAGAAGTATTTTAAATTCAATAACTCTCGGGGAGTTAAATTGATGCAAAAAATTTAAACGCGTAAAAAATGTTCTAATGCTGGTCAATTGTGAAGAGCGGAGCGAAAAGAGTGGTTTTCGTTCATACCGCTGCTTTTGAGAGCGGTTGACGTTGAAGTCTAAAAAACTTCTCGAAGAGTGAAAACGTGGCTGTCTGGGGGATGGGATATTAGGCGAAAATCCGAATAGGCGAACGAAATTTTTGTAGCCATTAGGCGAAAATCTTGAACTAAAGTTTTGAGGAAATTAGGCGAATAGCAATTAAAACTTCAGAGATACTTCAAAATCCACTTGATATTATAAAGTTGTCAAGTTTCCCTAACAGTCGTCTTTACATGCAAAAGTTGTAAAAAGTACATGCAAATGTAATTGTTTTCAATGTTTTGCATCTCTTGTACTGTACTTAGAGTAATCACGGCAAACTTTGTTTTTTTTTTTAAAATCAACAGGGAAAGAATGCTTAAAATACTTATCAATTTAACGATGAAGTCTAGAACACCGAAGGTCGCTGGTTCAAACCCTTCTCTTGACCAATATTTTTGCACTAATGCAAATTTATCTAAGCTGGAGGGCTCTTAATTAATTTATTACACGTCCTGGCGTTTGAATGCAATTTGTCTAACTTTAGTTGGTATATTTTCGGTTTTAAATTTTGTTTTATGATTTACAGGCTTGAATAGGCTACAGTAATATTATTCTAGTTTGTTAACAACAGCGCTTGGATATTTTTTGGGTTTTAATCCAAATAAATGGGTTTTAAGCTAACTTGAAGGTTTTTAGTTGCTATGAAACGACTTTTGTAGCAATTAAAGTAGTCCTTTGGTCTTTTTTACGACTCGAAGAGGAGTATTGGTATTCTACGGTTTTTAGCTGAAGTCATGGCTTAGTTTTCGAACATTGACTTCTTGTTTAGAACGTTGACTCCTCTTTTTGATCATTGGACTTTAACAGTAGCTTAGTTTGTAATGCATAGTAATTAGGAACTGATAGTAATTTTCAAGGTGAAAAAGTCCTTCTGAGAGTTTTGGATGCTAAGTCCCTCAGACGTATATGACCTACCCCCCACCCCCGAATTGCCCCACATCGACCCCCCATATACACCAACATCCCCCCCCCCCCCCAACTTACCCCCGGACCTGCCTAACCCCTTCCTCGCTTACATACCGAAATTTCTCACTAAAAATTGACTTTTTCTCACTATATATGTATATAGCGTGTATCTTGCGTTCATTTGTAGTTCTCTTGTCCCCTTTTTAAATGCTCTCGAAGGAAGTTCGTAGCAATTATTGTAAACGTGTTAGTCTTTTTTATGCAAACTCTTCGCTTGACAGTTTTTGCGCTTTTATTCTAGAACATTCTTTGACTTCTCAAGTGACCTTTTCACGCTTTCGTTATTCATTTTGAGTGATCTTTCTTGTTCTCATTACGAAGTAGAGCTTATTCCTATAATAAAATCGATTGCATCATAGCAAAAAGAAGGACCTGATAGCCGAGTGGGCAGTGCTTTTGATGAGGGATCGGGGAAAGTCCATGGTTCGAAACCCGGCGTGATGAACTGTTTTTGCATAAAGAAAAATTCATCTAGGCTGCAGCCCCTGAATTATATTGCATCGCCTGTTGTTCGAGAGCAATTCTTCCGACATTAGTCGGTTTATCTTTTCTTTTTTCGTATTCCTGATTTTTCATTTCTTTTTGAGGTAGGGTTAGATAAGAGTTTTTATTGCACAACTCTTCGAGTCGGTTCTGGTATTCTACCGGCTGTTTTTATCCGATTTTTCGCTTGACCAACTTTTTGTCTGACCCATTTGACTTTTCGCCCTCAAAAACGGGACAAACAAGTAGCGCCCAGAGGGCATTGGATGTGCTTCTAGAGTCTTTCGGCTCACTAGTCTCCAAGTATGCGATTCAGAGAAATTGTTTTGAGACAATTTCAAGGTGTGGGTGTTCGTATTTGGGGAGGAGGTAGGTTATATACGTTAGACGGACTTATGTACCGACTGTTTTTTATCCGATTTTTCGCTTGACCGTCTTTTCGTCTGGCCGTTTGTCTTTTCGTCCTCAAAAAAGGGATAAACAGGTGGCGCCAAGAGGGCTTTAAGTTCTCGTAGAGCCTTTAAGCTCACTAATCTCCAAGTATGTGATTCACGGAAGCAGTTTTAAGACAATTTCAGGGTGTGAAGAGTGGTTTTTGGTCTTAAAAGTTTGACCCCCCCCCCCTTTGTCACGCCCACCGCAGCCCCCCCCCCCCCATTGGACGATTTGAACCCCCTCTCCTCCTGCTGTGAAGGGCGCGAGTCATGGTGTGAATGGCGGTTCTTTGACCCCCTCCACTTAAACCCAGCCCCACCCCTGCACATCGTTTAGGCCGTAACGGCCCCGTGCAGACAAAGACCCCCCTCCTCTGGTGCACTCCCCTCTCACTGTGCTCACCTCACGCCCCTTCAATTAAGCTCAAGCTAGCCTCACCTTGGTACAGCCTGATTTTGTAGTTTGTAAATCAGATGAGCTTGGACTGACTGATAAATAATATTGCTTTTCTATATTGAAAACTTTGGCATGTTTTTTTTGAGAAAAAAAACTTAACGGATCTTAGGATTTAGTGTACCAATACTTTTTTACTCATACTATCGCAAGGCCGAAGCTGTCTGGAACGGCGAAATATGTCACTTAATAGGAAAACGGCTATTGATGTTCCTTATTGACTGCTCTCGAACGAAGTTTGAAGCAATTGTTGTAAACGTGTCAATTGTTGTAAACTCAAGGTCAATTTTTGCTTGACCGTTTTGTTCTAGAACATCCTTTCGATTTATTTCTCGTGACGTATTCAGGTTTGACTTCTTGATTTTAGATTGACCTAATTTCTCCTCATTCAGAAATTAGGACTGTTGCTAGAACTCTCGTCTATCGCGCCGGAGTTTGGGGGTTGGAGCCCCTCCTTGGACGGAAATTTTTGCGCTCATGAAAAGTTATCTAGGCTACAGCCCGCGCCCCTCTGAATTAAATTGCCTCGCCTGTCGTTCGAGAGCAATTTGTCCGAATTTTTATTGATATCGTTCGGTGGAATACTTTTCTTATTCTAAGTTTCGACCGGAACGCAATGACGTTCGGAACTTCACATTGTGGCATATCGCAAACAATGCTTTGGAGGGATATCGATTCATTAATCAATCCTACTTTTGACATTGCTGCTTTAGGTGACGGTGACTCCTCCAACTGCAACAGTGACCAGGACGATGAGGACGAAGAAGAGATCGAGGACTTGACTGACGCCGTCAATGGCCTCTGAAACAGATTGACGAACATGCAAACCAAACATACAGATACAGATCCGCAGACAGCAGTGGTCACAACAAACTTCTTCTACCAACTCACTTAACCAATCTCAACACAACAATAACAATATTAACAACAACATGAACAAATACAACCATCGCAACAATGACTAAGTGAGTATGAAAGTTGAACCTGCATTTTCAAGAACTGCGACTTGCCTCGGCGTGCAAACACTTGTTTTGATGCGCATATATGATTCAAACTAATACATGTTGGGTACTGATGGTGGATTGTAGGGTCTAACAAGAGGTGGAACTGGTCATTACGTTCATTATATACCTTATAAAGGTGATAAAATAGCAACTATAAATGGCTATATTCAAAACAGAGGAAAGGAAACAGTCCTTCGCAATTGGGTGTAATCGTTTTCTTGAGATACGCAACACTTGCTCCAAAATTGGTATTTTGTGACACCCGCAATCGGATTGTTGTGATTCTACTTAAATATAATTGACCTAATCGAAGTGACGATATCTATGTGCTCTTCGGGAAGAGCTTTTGAATCGAATGCATAGTTGGTGATTGGCTTTTGATGTGTGTCAACATAATTTTGATTTTGATTATGTAAGTTACAATAAACATGCATTATTTTAGAAGCAGCTGTCAAATTATTGGGGATCAGAAAATGATGCATTATCAGCCTAGCAGATTAGCAATTGTAACATGCAACTGGCAAAATTACTGACCAAATTGAACTGCCGTGATTTTGAACTATTTTGAGATAGTGCATAAATTTGTGGTATCTATAAGCAGGAATGTATCAACTGCTTTCATGTTGCTCTTAACAAATTTTTAATTCAAATCATAATTGTAGTGTTGACGCAAACAGTTGTTATTGTATGTGTTTATTATCTGTTCGTTATGTCGAGAACAATTACAAAATAATTAGTAATTAATAGCTCCCCTCCCTTTAAACAGTGGCCTTATATTATTTGTCAGCGAATAATATTCCTCTGACTCCATATGGCATTTGACCTGATAATTTTGAGTTCACTTACTTTAATTTTCCAACTTAGATTATGAGAAAATTGCTTCCTTTAAAAATCCATGTAATGGTGCTACAATACAAAGAGGAGTTTTAATAGTAATGTAAAAAGATTAATGTTTCTCTGGTGTAAAGTCTATGGCGTTTGTGCTTCTGTGTAAATTGGTTTCAGGCGTATCTGTCTATAAAAAATAAAGATTGCTGTTTATTTTTTACTCTCAAATTAATTATGAAATTCAATTTGAATGTGTTGCATAATCAAAACATTGTCTCGTCAATCCACTGCTTCAAAATCATCATAATTTTTATTGATAATCTTAGTTTGAAATTTTCATCGGAAACTTTGTTGCAAAATTATTACACATTGGAAAATGGGGAAACCAATCTTTACAAAAAAATGGGTTTTTTTTTTTCAAAGATTGAGAATCAAAGTTGATAAATTTTGTACTTATTTAAAGTCTATAGTGCTGGGTGAGCTGAATCTAACAACCGCATAGTTATTCTTTACGCTGCTAGCGTACAGATTTTGGTCAACATGTTAAAACATGATATAAAGGTATATAGAAGTTTCCAATCATGATCTTTTATCATTGTGATCCTTAACTCCCATGTGTACTCTGATTGTTCTGGAATGGATACGTTTTAATGTAAATTAAGAGATATCGCTCTGTTCAAATGATCTCTACAAATACTACTACTACTACTATTCCCAATACAGAGTCTTGTCTTGTGCCTTTGCTGCGTCTTCATTAGTCAGTTACGATCAATGGAAATATATATCTTAATTCAAGTATATGGTTCTGAGTGCTCATTTTTTCTAATGAGTCGGAGGCAGATTTCCAGATGTTAACTATAACTGGCATGATGGGATAACCGCATAAATATTTGTTCCGACATACTTTAGTGGGGGCAGGAACTATATACTTAAATGTTTTTTTAGTCAATTTTCGCCGATCGATATAGTCATCGTAGAGTTGTGAGTGGTATCATTAGAAAGACCGTCCAGCGCTGAATATGGAATTAAGAAAATCTTTCAGTTTTTACAGCGTGCTATGAGAGATTTTAAGTTTTGTGAACATCCGCCGAATTACGATGCTTTTCAATTTTTCCGTAATTTTTGTCAATTTTGCTAATATATGTTAAAATTGTGACAGGTAGTGTTATTAGTTTTATCTTTTAAGATAGAGGAGGGTTGCTGTATTGTTCGGTCCGAGTTTTTTCTCACAAGAATTTGTGCTAACATTTTCGGAATTCAGGCTTTGTTCAAAAATGCGAGCAAATATGGCTTTTTAGCCCACTTCCTTTAATATTGCTGGAAGTACGTACCTTAAAACTGCGGTCATAATCTTCGTAAGCTCAAAAAGAGCTTGTACTCCCGCTCGCTTTAAGAATCTTCTGGAAGTACAATTTTTTCGCCAGTTTTCGCATTTAAACTCCATAATTGTACAAAATGCATTATTTTTGATATACTGAAAAATTTTGTTGAGAAATTTATTTTGAAAAAAAATTGAACATTGAAGTTGCTTTCTTAGTTGCTCAGCAATATCACGGTTGATCTTGATGTCACCATGAACCCTTACCATATTTTTTTTTTTGATTTTTTTGGGGCGCGGCATTTCCCAAAGATTTCAGCATTTATAGTTTTTACGTTAATTGCTGACAAGAATTTTTAATCAGGGCTCAATTATTGACAGATACTATATACAAAAAGAGGCCCAGGGAACATTAACTATGGTTTCGGAGTTAAGCTCATGGTGTTTATGGCTTTGGACAAATGTATTCGTAAACTTTAATGGAATTAAGTTTTGCTTCCATTTGTTATAATACTTTTTGTACTCCAATCACTTAGTCTACCTAATCAAAGATCCAAGTGCCTTCTTTGGGAGGTATAAGTGAACCTGGACAATGCTTTCAGTTCTTATCTAATTCCTTATGACTTTAAATATATTTGTTTGTAAATGTCGGTGAATTTTTGAAAACTTTTTTTTAGAAACTAATTTATTTTTTTCCCAACTTCTGATATTACGAGTTGAGTTTTTTTAGCATAAATGCACATTTTTTAAGGTTCATTTTGTTTCCTTGTCAAATTTTATCATTATTGGAAGGCTCAATTGAGGGACTCCATAGTTTGAAAACGCGCAGCTTTGAAAAAACGCGCAACTGAATATTTTTTGTTGAATAGTTATTGATTTTGGGCTGAGACACAGTCCTGTCGCAAAATTTAATGAAGTTTTTTGCCTGTTTATCTTCTCTTTATTGTGGTACATACACTTGATAATGACAGGTCTAAATTGCTTCCCCAGAAGGTATAACTAAATTTTTTTAAAGAACTCAGTTTTATAGGTATTTGTTTCAATGATTTTCGAATTAACTTTTAAAAATTATTCATCCATCCATCTTTTTGTTGAAACCTGGTGTCTGTTTTGACTTTTTTAAATAAAATTTTTGTTTTCAAAAACATTTCGAAATTTGAGCTTCGCCATTTTTTTAAATCGTGTTTCGGTCGACTTAAAGCTTAACCTCTATTAAGAGAGGTCACAACCCGTTTGCTGTGAGCTATAATTTTAGCTTTATGCGGGTTTTATTTTAAGCACTTGTTTCTCGGTTTGTTACTACTGTTATAAAGATATTTCATAAAACTTTTGAGATTTTTTGTATAGTTGTACACTTTAGACGATTTATGTTCAAATTTTTAAAATTTGAATTAGGTCCCATTGGCTTTGTAGTTTAGCGCAATTGAACATTTTTAACGTCAGAGTTCAATCAGTTTTTTTAAATTTTACCGCTGTTTGTCGTTATTTTTTGGTCGCATGACGCACACTGGATAATGCCAGGTCTCAATTGCTTCCCATGGAGATAAATATCAACATTTTGGTGATTCGTTGTTATCTAATGACTTAATCGCTTTGAATTTAATTCTTTTCAAAAATAGAAACGTTATTTTGAACTTTGCTTCTTTTTGCTCTTTTTTGTCGACCTGTTACCAGTCGTATTGAGGACAGTGCCCATATCTTCTCTAATGAAGCATAGTTTTTTTGTTTTGTATAGGTGTCGTCTTATGATGCGAGTTTGATTTTGTTATTGTTTTTTTTTAATATGGACATCGAGTTTTGGTCGTATTTCTTGTCAGTTATTTGATTTTATGCTGGTCTTTTCTGGTAGTCCTAGTAGCAACAAGTTTCATTAGCGCTTTTCCGTGGCATTATTATACCGAATTAGTGTTTTGTTGAACGATATGTATAAAAGTTTTCTATCTCATCATTTGGTAGCCAACTATGTCAAGAATGGATGAGCGGGGTTGAAACAATGTGAGAATGCATATTTTATTTTTTATTTATTTTTTCTATTGTTTAACAGATACCAAAGTTTTCAGAGTCAGAAGATTTCTTGAGTCTAGAGAGGTTAAAACTTCACGCTTTGTACCCATGACGCTTATCATCAGAAAAGAGCTGAAAATGTTTCTTGAAAATTGAATTTCGCGATATTGAAAATGGAACTTCATGGGGCCAACTACAATCAAACTTATAATTGAGCAAACCGAACTGCTAGGCCAAAATAATAGTATTTCATTTCTATGGCAAATATTTTATGCCTAGAAATTTGATTAATTACTCTGAGACGAAGCAGTTGACGGCAGCTACTCACGAGGATTGATTCTCACAATTCAGAATGGAGTTATTGGGGCGCAGTATTTTAACGGCTCAAGTTATGGTGAGCTGTTTTTTACGACTCGAAAGGAGTATTGGTTGCGTGTCTTTTTTATCGGCTTTTTTGCTTGAGTTTATTTGAAACAGGAAGTGAAATGTGAAAACAAAGTCTTTAGGTCAAATTGTTGAAAAGCTGATAGAAGAGAGAGTGGTTTTCTGTTCATGTCGCTAATTTGGGAGAGAGCTAGAAAAATATTTTACTTAGCGAGCGGATTTTTTGACCACTTGCGGCTTCTTGAAAGGAGTTTTTTAGTCTTAACTCAAACTTTTTCAGTCAGAGATGTTTCTCTCAATTATTTGAACTGGTAATAGTAATAGTGTGTTTGGAAGCTTTTTTTGACAATCTGAAGTTAATGTTACACTTTTGGTGTCAATTTTCAGCTTTTTCTTAAAAATATTTTGTCTTATTTTAGCTTTTCTGTTTGTATGTTCAATTTTTGATAGCAATTGGGGAGCTTTGTGGCTCGAATTGTTAGTCGTTCTAGCACTTTTGGTTGCCTCTCAAATTGAATAACATCAACTTTCAGTTGTTTTTCTTAATGAAAGTCTTGAAAATTTGATCATTTTTTCTATTTCTTCCAATTTTACGGTCCTCGCTTTCACTTTTGATCAATTCTTAATTAAGAGCAATTCGTTAGGCGTTGCTACATTGGACTGACGCTTGAAATTTAGATAGTGCACTTTTCACCGAATTAAGTTACACTAATTTTCTTTTGTTTCAGGTTTTAATCTTTTTTGCTTTTTTAATTTATTTTAAAAACCAACCTTTCTCTGCAGGGCGGATGGTTGATCGAGCAAATATTTTTACTAAAAACTTTCTTTGAATTACCTTTTTGGAGGTTGCATTTCGTTTTTTTGAGAAATTGATTGAATTTTTGGGAGAATATTATTCATTTTTCAACTCTCCCTTCGCCAGATTTTTATCTTATAAACTGTTCACAATGTCTGTCATTTGGCAATTTTTCTGCGAAATACTTGTATGCATGTATTGTCATGTTTTTCCAACAGTTTTTTTTTGGATTCGCAACTTGGTATAAACTTTATCAGATGCGTTTTCAGTATTTGTCCGTTAGTTATCTCATGCAAATGTTCCTGTCAGTTCCAATGCGTTTATTTTATTTAAGTAGGATGTGCAACAGGTTTTTTTGTTCAAATCGCTTATTTGGGAGAGCGAGGAAGGGAAGTGTAAAATATTTTTCACGGCGAAAGGAAATTTCTGATCACGTGCGTTTTTTAAACGCAGTTAAACTCCGACTTTCGTGGTTAGTTTTGCTCAGTTACCTAAATTGGTAAAAACGCGTTGGGAAGCTTTTTTGACCATCTGAAGTGAATGTCTCAATTTGGTGTCAATTTTCAGATACTTTTTAAAACGTTTTTTGTGTTAAGCTTTCTCAGCAATTTTTGTATTCTTCAATTTTTTATAGCGTTTGGAATTTTGTGGTTAAAATCAGTTGTTCTAGCACTCTTTGGTTGTAAAAGTTTTTTCCCTATTTCTTCCTTTTATTGTTCTCGCTGTCGTTTTTCTTGAGCAATTCTCAATCGAGAGCAATTTTTTAGCTGTTTTTACAATGAAGTGACATTCAAAAGCTAGACTGGGCTCTTTGTATTGAAATACGTTATACAAATTTACAATTTTTTCAGGTTTTTTCCCCCATTGCTCCTTTAACTGTTTTTTTTAAATTTATCTCTGCAAAGTATTGGTTGATCGACTGATCTAGCAGAAAATTTAATAAACAGTTTTCTTAGAATATTGTTTGAGAAGTAGCTGTTTATCTTTAGAGGATTTTGTTCGAATTTTATAGAGAATATTGTTTTTCAGTTTCTCTTTTGCCATCAACTTCACGTTTGCCCGGATTTTTAAGAGTCTTTCAATTGATATGTTAATTCAAACTACCTGTATTTCTGTGTTACCAGGTCTTACCTGTACTTTTGGAGTCGCAACTTGTTGCCGCAACAAATTTTATCAGATGCTTTTTGTTTTCGTCATTTTGTGTTTTCGTGTTTGCAGGTTATTGTTTCAAAATATTTTGTTTTTCCATTCAGTGGGGTGGATTTGAAGCAGGATGTTAATACCATACCTGAAAAAATGGGCCATGCTTCTGAACGAAAGTTAAATGCTTGATTTTAAGAGCTAGATTAGTTATTCTTTGACTTACGGCATTTTCAGAGCAATTTCTTAAAATATAGTTTGCAAGTCTTAGGCCAAAATGTTTTTCACTGCACATAAAAATAGGAGTGCCAATCACATTTTCTGATAGGCTTGTTGACTTTATGATTTGATTAGTATCAAGTTTTATTGTTTTTCTTAAAGCAAAAGCTTAAAATAAGTCGATTTTAGGCCTGTTTTTGTCCTAACTTTGTAATTTTCTTCCTAATTCTTTGTCTAGTGGTTTTCAGAATACTTTTTCTACTATAATTGCTCTTCGTGGGTTTTTTCTCACCACACTTTGTTATCTGAATGGAAATTAGATTTCATTTAGCAAGTTCACGCAATACAGTCATGCTCTAAAAAGTAAAATTCTTTCAACTTAAACCAATGAATCCCGATCGAAGTGCGTTACGGTATCGGAACTCATTAGGGCGACATCTGCAGTGTATGATTACGGAGCTTATAGAAGCTCAACTGGGACGAATCGTCTAATCTAGCTAAGCCAAATTAAAACACTACGGTTTCTGATGGAAAGAACAACAGAAACTTGATGTTTCTTTTTATGTCTCCATGAAATAGGAGATTTTTATGTCTTCCTGAGAAATAGGATATGGCAAAAAAAATAAATATTCCGTAAAGCTCTTGAAAGTCGTGCCTTTCTTCGTTTACCATTGCTATACGTAGCTCGTTGAGCAATATCATGGTTCATTGAACTAATTGCGGGTTTTTAACGGAAAGTTCATAAATGAAGGCCAACTTAAGATCTGTCAGCCAAACTTTTATCAAACCCGATTTACAGCAATTCAGCAAATGTTCAAAAACGGTTTTGTACTGGCGTACATCGATACACCGCTCCGTTGTTCTCGAAGAGCGCTGCCAAAACAAGCCTTTTTTTACTACGCTGAAAGAAGCAAAAAAAATAATGGACTCGCTTTTCAAAGACTCTGCAGCTGTGAATCGATAACGACTTGGGGGCCTTCCAGCAACTTGAAATAGCAGTACAAGTTGATAAACTTTTCTTTTGATTGCCGAAAAAATGATTAGTCCCACGTTCAAAAAATTGTAAACTATGACTGAACATTTATTAGGCCGGATCATTCGTGAGGCTTCACCTGAGTTGACTTGCGAAGACTCTCTAGCTGTGCATTGATGATAACTTGAGGCCTTCGAAATTTCCCATCCAGGATGCTCCAGGCAGAACCACAGAATTGTCCCAAATACCCCATTCCCGATGGAGCTCATATCGCTTTGCCTGTAAGGAGAGTTTTCATATGGCTTATTTTCTCCGAGTCAAGTATTAGCCGTCTATCAACAGTAGCAAAGAACGTTCTAGATCACCGCGGTATTTCGAAGAGGGTTTCCATCGAAGTTGTTCCACTTCAGCTTCTGTAAGCTACTGTTGCCTAAATATCAGCTATCAAATCGCAAACAAGCGATTGGGAAGACGTTCTGGTCTTCAACACATGGTGAACGATCGCTTGAATATCGATATCACAAGAACTAGTTGCGTCTCTTCAGTTCAGGGGTTGCTTTGTAGCCCGCTAGAGCTCTTCTCGGCCATTTCTTTAATTTGCATTTCTTGCTCTAGCTTCCTTGGTTCAAAACTCCCGCTCAAATCCTGTGGATTTTTTCTGCCTTCGTTTCTGGGTGCGTGCCTCTGCTTAGATATGCAACTTCATGGACGTCTAAATTTGCTCTGCACTCACTTGCTTGCTTGTATTGTTTTTCAGCAATATTTGGTGGATAGGCTGCTAGCTTGTTTCAACATTGTAATTGCTTTGGAGTTGTTCCTTTTGAAGACGAACAATCTGTTGGATGAGAACCTTAAGATCGTTCCGTTGATCCGAATCTTCAATTATCATGAAGAAATAACGTCTTTTAGTGTTAAATTCTTTCACTTGCTGTATTTCTTCGCCGTTGACTGAAACTTTTTTCTGCTGAATGTGCTTGAATTGCCTCGTAGCAGTTCGCTTTTTCTTTGCTTACTCCTCTTAAGAAGTGTTTGCACTTCGTTCTCCTAATTGAAATGCACCTTTTGATTTGCCTTGCTGGCGTCTGGTTCTTGAATCGTTCGATTTGTGTTAGGAGAATTGGGACTATCCAACAGAGTAGATAACAGTTTATTTCCACTATCTGCATTGCTGGACCACTTGTAACGGCTGCTCTCCTATCAATAAAAGAGAAAGCATGATATCGAACAGTTTCAAATCTTTCCGGAAAAACGGCGTTCGCGGTTAACTTTTGTAAACTTCACTATGATCTCTACTGTAAAATACCATGGGATTAATTTGAACTGATTTAGTCCCAATAACCAGAAGTTGATCCATTCTCTCAATTACGTGTCCTCAAAGTTGACTGCTGCTTCGGCAACTCTGACATTTTCTGGTTAATATCTGGTAGCTGCCTAACGTTCAACAACGATAATTTTTCAAGTAGTTTTAATGATATTTATTGAAAAATACAAAAATATTCTGTATGGGCAGAGATAGTCTGACAGCTTGTCAAACAAAGTGATAATATTCTTCAATTCGATCTCTAAAGAACATTTAACATTCATCAAAATTGGAAACTGACACCCAAAATTTTGTTCAAATAACGTTCAAACGTTTTTTTTTCAAAATGGGGATATATAAAGCGGGGCCGGCTTTTTTATTTCTCACTTTCTGCTTACTCCTTGTAAACAAAAAAGTGAACCAAATGTTTCAATAAATCACTGAAACTACTTGAGAAATTATCGTTGTTTAACGTTAGGTAGCTACCAGATATTAACCAGAAAATGTCACAGTTGCCGAAATAGCAGTCAACTGTGAGGACACTTAATTGAGAGAATTGATAAACTTCCGGTTATTTGAACTAAATGGGTATAGATTAATGCCACGGTATTTTACAGTAGCTCCTAGAAGTTAGGTTTGATTCATGCAAAAAATTGATTCACATTAAAGAAAGTTTTTTTCCTTTTAAATACAGGAACTTGGTCTGTTTGAGTAGGTTTGCTTGGGGTTGAAAACAATATGTTGTAATTACCACGCCCAATTTTCAAACCTAAAAGGTGGCTATTTAGATTAATTGGCAGAATAATTATAATCAACCAGTAAGTATGTTGTCCTTTTTGTAAAGGAAATGAAAGAAATACAAATAATTTATATCAAAATTATTTAATTTAGATGGTGTTTGATACTTAACCAGATTGTGAAAGTAAAAAGGACTATTTAAAGGAAGATAGGAGAGATGATTTCGTGAAAAATGGTTTAAAAAATTAGACGTCCAGTATCTCTATTTTGTACCAATTAAAAAGATGATTCGAGCTGTTTGTCTCCTCTCTCCAAAATTTTGTATGAATTATTGAAAATCTCAATAAAACTAGTTTTCCCAAATCGGCGAAAAAGTAACTTCAATAAAAAAACGTTCAATAAAGGCAATCTTCTTTTCATGTTTCTCAGATCTAACTTTTGAAATAATGTTTGCCTGTAAAATCCAGAAAACGTAAACGTGCCTGTAAAATCCAGAAAAACACTCGCCAATCAAATCCTTACACATATAAAAAATTTTTTTGAAAAAATGAAAGAACAAAGGCAAAACGTCAGTAGAAAAAAAAACAACGGAATCCCTTTTAACATTTTTCCGTAGATATGGCCGAAGTAACCTCATAACCATTCTCTTGTAGTATATGAAACCATTATTTATTAGATTTATCAGAGAGCTCAATATTTCTTGAAAAACAGAAAAAAGTTTTAGATTTATTATTTTATAATTGCCCTTTGAACTAAACTATTCTATGAGAGTTTCATTCAACCTACTATGGGATAGGTTTATTGACCAAAAAAATCAAAAAATCTTGAATAAAGAACAATACTTTTGAAAAATGAATTAAATGATTACCAATCTCTGAACAAATTCGGTGTGTTGACGCAAAAAACCGCGCAATATGTTGTTGAAATATCCAAATTAAAAAACCACAAAGGCCAAAGACACCAAAATCACCGACAAGCATAAACCTACTAACGTCGGATAAATTACTTTCTAGAGACAGGTGACCAAAAGGTTGCCTTTTGACTTCTTGGGGGTGATCAAATGGAGTTACTAAAAATCTGAAGGGCGAGAAAATGGATTTCCATGGCGTTTTACCAAATTTTAAATTGCTTTTTTTTCTGCAACATCATTATTGAAACTTGAAAAAAAACTAATTTCAAACTCTATTCTGTTTTAAAAGTAATCGTAAAACGATGCTTGATTGCTGCGTCATAATACAAAATTTGCCTATTATAACTTTACGATGGCACATTCATCGCTATTTTCATCTGAATGACTAAAATAAAATAAAAAGGTATCTTCATTTTCCGTCTAAAAACATTAGTTCATTTTCTGATTCTTAAATTTATCGATGTTTAGGCGAGCTAATTTGTGCATTTTGCTAAAAAAATAAAAGTGATGTACTGTGTAACTGAGTTTTGTTCTTTGTTTGAATCCGATTGCTTTATCTATTAAGTTATTATGGTAGCAACACGAGTTTATTTTCTTGCAGTAAACTGTAGCCGCAAGTAAAGTATGAGACATACATAAAATTAAAATTTTGCCGGTTTTTTACTAGCAATAATTATGAATCGTTTTATTTTTGCAATTTTTTTTCGCAAATTATCCATATACAAAATATTCGGAACAATCATTTGTTTCTTAATAGACGAACTGCATTAGAAAAGCCAGTTTTGGTCTAATTGTTTGTTTTAAAGAAATGAACAATTAAAATCAAGGCTTACTCATGACGGTTATGAATGACTTCCTAAAGTGCTTAAAGGAAACCAATCCAGTTTTAAGTCGAAAGATTATTGTCGTTTGACTTTTAAAAATAGATGTTTTCAAAATAAATAATTAATTATTAAGCTTTGCGAGTTTGTCCATTTTTTTTGGTCAACTTGTAGCTTAAATTCATTAAAACCAGGTCGCATTGTCTTTCTAGTGAGCCAAAAAGTTTTTTGCGTTTCTACATTTTAAGTAATGGTTTTTCTGCTTTGATACAACGAAGTTTCACAAAAAAAACGAACTTTTACATCGAACTTTCACATTTTTGACAGGTCAAATACAAGATTACTGGTGTATTAGAAGATAACACAATCAAACATATCAATTATTTCCTTGAATAGATTTTTGTTTTAACGGCTAAAAACATTTTTCTAGCAGAATTTTATAGATTTTTTTATTTTTGTCTTTTTTGTCGTTCTCTTTGTTGTCGTACAAATATCGGATAATTGCAGATCTTAGCCGCTTCTTATGGATAAAAACTATTCGTCGCCTCTCCATATGAAAATTATTTACTAATTTCAGTTGATTGCCAAAGTTTTTAATGACTTTAAATTGAAATAATTTAATGGTTTATATAGACCTGATTATATCTAATATTTTTAGTGCATTGCCCACTGTTTTAACGGCTTCGATTTTGTTTTTGGCACTATTAATTTAATTATTGACTAGTTTTTGTTTTTTGTAGACCTATGTCATATTCTGAATAAAGACACGTCTCAATGGCTTTGATCAAAAAAAGGAATGTATTTGATGGTTCCAGTGTATACCTTATGGTTTTACGTCTTTGATATTAATTAGTTTTTGAAAACTACAAATGTTTTATTTTTCCCTTTTTGTTTTTTTTTACTAACTGCAGAATTTTTTCATTATCCAGAAGTCCCCTATCTCTTTATTAGTGTTCACAGAACACGCAATTGATTTTATTATGTTTACGGAACAGATTATCAATTTAACGGCTTCGACACCGTTTTCTTGCCAAATTTAGACAAAATTTTGTTATTCTTCTGAATTTGTCCTTTGTTATTGTAGACCTACAACAAGTTCTGGATGATAACAGGTCTTATTATCTCCATATTGAGATATGATTGATCATAAAGATTTAAAGAATTCAATTGATATCTAATGGTTTTCTTTTTTTTAAATTTTCTGTTTTAAAAAAATTTACATACGTTTCTTTTTTAAATTTTTGCCGTTTTTGTTTCTTTTTGTCTACTTGTTATCAAGTTTTGCGAGAAACTAGCGCTACGTTTTCTCTTTTCTTCAGTGAAGTACAAAAAAAAATAATCAGTTTAGTTTTTTTTTTTGACGCTGCTGATTTTGACGCTGTTATTGTATTTTTTCTTTTCAAAATATAGTCATAGAGTTTTGGATGTAAATGTTTGTTGTTAAAAAATTTTTTGTTTGTCTTGTTTCCTAGTGTTAAAAATGGCAGGTCCTATCAGCACACGGTTGTTGCATTATTCATTTTCGTAGGTGTTTTATTTGTAAGCAGTTTTATTCAAACATCAATTATTTTTGAACAATAATTGAAAGTTTGTCATCTCTTCCTCATTTGATAGACAATTATGTCAAACTTGTAGCTGAGCGGGGTTCGGAACATTATGTACAAACCCACATTACCGAGCCTCCTTGTTGGATTTTAGAGCTTTCTAACGGAAGTCATCTAGATTTAAATTTCTGGAAGGGTTACTTTTCCTTGATAAAATGTAAGTTTTAATGTCCAACTATTTTCAAAAGAGAAAAGTAGCAGTAAAAAGATTTTAATGTTTTCAATATTTTACCAAGCTAAGAATTATTTATTTGTAAATTATTTATATGTAATAAGCAAAGTCTAATAAGCGAGGCGTCTTGTTGACTTATAATATCCGTCTTTCTATTGCAATAAACTAAAAAAGTAAAAGAGTTGAGAACCATCGAAACTTGCGTAATGTAAGCTCAAAAACAGCTAAATTTTCATCAATATTGCAGAAGGCACCTTTTTTCTACGCTACGAAAGCTAAGATTTTAGGATCAAATGTATTTTCATTACTAGTAAAACTAGTTAGAAAAGAGCTCAAAAGACGAACAAGAACGCAAAAATAAGAGAAAAATTGTCAAAAATGTGACATAGTAGTCAATAGTTGTCTAATGATACCATTTAGTTTTTTATATGACATAATTTATTGACCTTTTGACTGAGTAAAAAACAGTGAGCATTTAATTCTTCGTTGTTCACCCCACAATGGGTTTGGATCTGAATAACACTAGCAAGTGAGCTTGGGGGAGTAAAAACTTCATGCCACCTGGGCTGCGGCCAAAAATCGCCGCAAATATTGTTCACCAGGGCTGTTGTGGAAGCCCAGTAGTCGGTTGGAGAAATTGAGTACCTATTGAAGGGTTTTATGAAATCATGGTTTAGCTACCGAATCAAATTGTTGTTACTATCACGTGTTTATTGCCATTTTTGTCATTGTCAATTTTGCGGAGTTTTTAAAGGCACAATCTTGTTGGTAACAGGGGCAAAGTAAACACTCCCAGTATCGGTTCACCTAGAGCTTAACACCGTCTTTTCAAACTTTACTTAATTACTTGTGAAAAGTAATAAAAGCTTTTGTTTTCAGTTAATGTAAGAATGGAGCTATTGTTACAATGGTTTTACAGTTGCGCATTTTTTATTTTTCTTTTCATTAGGCGTAGTTCAATTGGCTTTTAATCTATTACGATGGAACAACAATTTTCTATTCACGAATAAAGCCATTGAATTAAGAGTTAAATAGGCTTTTATTCATTTTTGCATTGTCTTTTTTCATATATAGGTGAGGTTTTTTTCATCTGCCAACTGAAATTTGAATTATTGTAACCTCATTTGAACAGCTAAAAGCTTTGAATGAAAAGAAAGTAATTGACTTACAAGGCTGAAACTAATTATTCGTTTCAGGAAGCTTTTCCCTCAAAAATACAAGCCCTCTTCATCTAATCGTTCGTGGGTTGCTCCATAATTCTAACTTATTTAAATTTCTAAGCTGCCGAGTGATTTAAGCTAAAGTGGAAAAAAGGCTGAAATCGACATTTCATTCACACGTTTCTTTTTACGTTGATTCAAACTGATTTCATTAACAGGGTCAGAAATTTACAAGAAGCTATCAAAAATTTAGAAATTTGACAGGGTATGAAAATAAGCCCCCACCCACGCCCGTCTAATATTTAGAATCCCACGTGTTAGGCTACCGGTAAAGCGTCTATAATAAGTACGTATAGCTTTCGCTCACAGTTGACAATGGAAACAAAAATAAATTGGGTCTACAAAACAGTTCAAGTTTTCTGGTTCTGTTTTTAACCCTATAAGTTCTATAGGACTTTCGTCTGCGCTCTAATTCGTTTATTTGAACAGAATTTTGGCGTTTACACAAAATTATTGTGAGGTTTTTGAGCGACCTGCTTTTGCACAATTATCTCCTTATAGATTTTTGTAGAGCAGAGAGGAATGCGGGCGTAACAACACTGTACTGCCTTCCCATAGAGGAAGCTAACACGAGAAATAGACATTAACTGGTGGTTAAGCACCTCCGCTTTTTAGTTTCTTATTGACAACGTCCGTTTTTTCGCGTCATAACAAAACAAACATCCTGTCTTTACAAGCCGAGAATTCGCTTTGACGAAATTTTTAATTTCTTGATTTCTGATATTATAAAAATTCAGGTGCATGTTCTCATTGGCGAAAAAACAGACTATTTGATAAAACAAAAAAATTCAAATTTCATAAAACAAAAATTCATTTTATCGATCAAAAAGAAAGAATGCAAATAACTGCAAAAATAGAGGGTGAATCGTTTATCATTTGCATGCCCCCCCCCCCCCCCCACTGAAATTCTCGCAACTCTACAAAAATCGAATTCCTGCAGAATTGTTCAGTTAAAATATTCAACTATCGGCTACAAGTGACGTCTGTCCTAAAACCTACGAACAGCTAAATCTCGTTAAATTTCCTCAAATTTCCTTCTTATATATCGAAAACGGAAATTAGGCTTAAAAGCCTTTTATGTGTGACGTTTTCCGCTCAAAAATATCGAAAATGGGCATACTGCTGTAATTATTTTATGTCCTTATTTATTTTTAACATCTTCCTGTCAATTTGCGACCACGTCGGAATATAAAGATAGACTAATATCTCAAAAATAAGATACCAATTTCTTTACAAAACAACGAACGTTAATTTGCTGATCAAATTTTAGCCTCCTATAATTGGGCTATCGCTCGCGAAGTGTAAGTTTGAGATAAGCTCAGAACTTGACTTCGTTTTCTAAAGATAACCTCACTTTCTAAAGCTATTCCTTACTTTTAAAAGCATCGTAAAACAGGACCATACCTGTAGATTTGTTTAAAAAAGGAAAACTTCCATTAACTGGAGAGTGCTTTTAATCTTAGAACACCTCGCTTCACCGCTTTTGCTTTTTATGCACATTAAAAGTGTCTGCTTTTAACAACTCAATCACTTTCATTCATTCTCTCTCCTCTTGACTTGCTCCCGCTTTACAAATTGAATTCTAGTTCTTTCATCTATTGTGGTTCCAGTTCTTTTGTCATTTTCTTCTGTCATCTATTTTTGCTGAAAACGTCAAAGGTTTGCGACACTTTGTACAAGAATTTCAGTTCCGCTGAGTTTGTTTATATTCCTCCTTTAACTTTTGAAAATCAAGCCGCTTTCATTTGATTGGCGGTGTTGCAAGAACCAAAAACTAAGTCTCGACTACCATATTCTGACAGACATTTCTAAGGCCTGCAGTTGAAAACCAGAACACAAAACAACAACCAAAACTTGACGACCATCGGAACATCTGAAAATCTTCTATAGGCGTGCAAAATGTCTAGTTTGAGGACAGAACAAGAGCTGATAGACAGTTTCAAAGCCTTCTCCAACAAGAACACCAATCGCATCACTAAAGAAAGTCTCAAAAAATGGTGCGCCAAGAATTCAGTATCAACAGCACATATTGACCAGTTCATCAAGGTTAGTTTGGACAGTAGTGAAAAGTGTCATTGGGTCTTTCTCATTATAGCCCCCCCCCCCCACAGCTTAGTGGCCATATCACGTATAGCCTCCCCCGTCATGATAATCACAATATAATGGGGTGAGGGGGGCGGAATGTTATTTTAATTGGCTTAATGGAAAAGACCCGTGTTTTTAACTTCATTCTCTTCTTGGACCTCAGGTGACCAATTTTAGATACACTGCTTTTTTGCATGTCCATTTAATTTCAAGGCTGCATCAACAAATGTAAAGAGTGGTTGTTCGTCGCTAAGCTTAGAGGGAACTCATTGTTCACAAAAACCAATATTTGCACACTTCTTATTCACAACTGTGAACAGCTGTTTCTGGGAGACGAAAACGTGAGTTAAAAAGAACAAAGAGAGTCTCTTCCAAACCCGACTTCGCTCGAACTGTGGTCATAAAGTTGCGAGAATCAGATGGGATTCACCCAGTTCTTTCAAAGGTTTCATAAACCAATCAGTTTTGTTCTGTCATACATGATTTCCTTATTCTTACTCTAGTGCATTAAAGTTAATACAATGGACTTAATTTATTGAAGCAATGTACTTTATTTATTATAACTCAATTTCACTGTTAAAGAAAATCAACAATAAAGTTAGGCACGATCACTAATTTTGAAAGTTGATCAATCAAGAAGTCATTATTTCATACTTTTTAAGCGTTCCACTTTTTTTCAGGATATCACGTTTCATATCACACTAAACTTAGAACTTAATCAGTTTTCGCTCACTTTTCACACTTGTCTTGAAGAGCTCAACCTTACGAAATGGTATAAAATGAGCAATCAACTGAGCAAACTTCTTGGAAAAAATTCTTGGAAGCCTTAAGGCATGTTTCGTGGAAAATTTTATTGGAAGCCAATTTTTTTTCACATGAGACAAAGCATACACTTTTCGAAGCTAATTAAAGGGAATAATTGAAAACAGGGAAACAGTCACAAAATATAACAACTTCGGCAAAACAGGACATTTTTAAGGTATATAATTGAGTCAATATAAAGAAATATTTTTATAAATGGCTCATTTTTCTAAAAACCATAAAGAGTGACAATGAGAGTGACACAAAAGAGCCGGCTGACGACCTTTGCGATCCATTCGCTTCTACAATAAAATCAGGGAATTCAGAAAAAATATCATTTGGGATGAACGGTTATTCAATTGTTGGATTGATCCGCTGCACGAGAATTGCAATTACTATAAATTTTAATTGAATTTTCTCTTTGAGTTTTGAACAGCAAAATTGGGGTCTAAATAAGTTAGATTATCGTTCTGGGAAGCATTGAGCTCTAATTGCCTTAGGCTTCCAAGAACTATACTCTAACATATACTTGGAGATCATATTTTAAAGAGTCAAGTTCAGTTCACTAGTACCCTTCACAAGTTATTGTTTTCACGTGCAAGTCTGCTATTTAATTTCCCGCATTAAGAACTGTTATTTGTTCATGAGTCTCAGTTTCTACTGAGATCATTCTCTTCATTTTGCTTTTTGCGTACAGTTGCCCAATTTAACATTTAACTTTAACATTCGACTTCCTACAGATATCATTCAACAGAATTAGAAAGTTGATTCGCTAGGAGAGTCAGCAAGTTCTAATTTGCTAAGCGAACGTCGCATGGCGAAATCTACGTCTACAAGCACAAGCTATTCAGAGTCTCAAAATAGAGTACAATATTCAACTAGTGTACAATATTGTCAAAAACCTCTTGTTCAAAACGCCTAAGAGTCTCAAAGAAATACCCGACGACTTGAAAGCAAGAGAGATCTCCTGAAATGTTTGAATAACCCCAATTTTGAAGAAAATTCAAATGTCAGTTTTTAAATTGTTTTAGCCAGCACTGTCGAAACTGCAAAATAATCGGAGTTTCTGATTTGTTTACCTGAGCTCTTTTTGCTTTCTTATTGCAGAAAATATAAAAAATTTCTCCATAAAAACAACAAAATTTTGCAGAGGTAGAACCTCGCTTCCTAAAGTTTATGGGCTCAGTTGATAGCTTTGTTTTCAATTGCAAGACATGTCAAACACCATATGATTACTCATCTTAAAATTTGAAGCTTTATATTAGCAAGAACCAAAGAAATCTAACAATTTTTTTCGTAAGGCGAAGTATTGCATATATGAGTAATATGTCCACGAAACTCGTTTTATCATGCTACGGAGCAGACTACATTAGTGTTTTCGAGAGCTTGCCATAGGAAGCTCAAAAAATTTCGAAAATTGTGCCAATGGTGGGTGAGGTAGGTCGCCTCTGACTTTAAAGATAACAACATACTGCTTCGTTCAGAAGAAAATCTGTCGAAGCGCAAAATCACAAGACTTTTCCAGTTGTGCTTTTTACAGTTGTCTAATTTTCACATTAAACCCGTAAAAATTAAGCAATCAAGAAACAACTCACTATAAGTTATAGTGTCACCAAATAGTACAGCACGTACAAAATAAAAGCTTTTTCCAACTTCGCGCTTTGATAACCATCTTCCGTGGCGTTTAGGGATCCTTAGGAATACCTTTGGGTTAGGGAAAAGGCTACCCAAATTTTTTTGTGAAAAATAAAGCCCTATTACAACAAACTGAAGCCCTAAACCTGGCTGTTCATGTTCGACTGTCGTGGAAAATAATCTGCCTATAGAAATTTTTGTTCCGAACCCTCTTGAGGGGGGAGGAAATATATAATCCAATGGGTTTATTTGTTCCTTTCATTCTGACCGATCGATATGTTTATTGTAAAGAGTTGTAAGTGGTGTCATTAAGAAGCCCATCCAGTGTCGAATATGGAATTAATAAATAAAAACGCTTTTTGAGGTTCGTTTTCTAGAGCGGGTTATCGAGGTTTAAATTTTCGCGAAAATTCAGACCGATTTGCGTTATTTTTATTCACATGTTCCGGACGTTTCGCCTAAAATTTTGTGATTTTGCTAAAATATGTTAAAATCTGTAACAAAATCCTTGTTGATATGATTTTCAAAGACAGAAAAAAGACAGAAAAAAGTATGGACAGAAAAAAGTATGGAGAATTACAGGTATTAAGGGCTTCGTTCGGACTAATAAACGAACCTTTTAATTTTTTCTGTTTGTAGCCAATCGCTTTCAAGACTTTAAAGATAATTGTGTTCGAAAAAAAATTTATTTAATTTCAATTCTTTTCTCTTTTTTGTCAACTTTTTACCTAGTCTCTTTAATGAGGGTTGACATAACACATTATTGGATTTCGAAAAAAAGTGCTACCGAACATATTTCGAGGGGCATAATTTGGCTTTAGGGCTTCGAAACCGTTTTCTCGCAAGTTTCTATTGAGTTTTTGCTTGTTGTCGCTATTTGTTGTTCAATTTGTAACCACAATTAAAACTGAATAAAAACAGGTTTTAATGCCCTCATTTGTAACGTCGGCGATAATAAAACATTGGGATGTTTTCAGTTGGCGTCTAATGGCTTTCATTACTTAGAAATTAATTGTTTTTTAAAAAATAACAGAACATATTAACTTTGCTGTTTTTGTTTTTTGTCTAATTGTAACCAATCCTTATTATGGACTGGTCCCATATCTTCTCTAGTATAGTACTAGTTATTTTGTTCAGTTTCAATTTTACCTGACGCTATCTTGACTTTGTTATTAAGTTATTTTTTTAAATATGGACATAACGTTTTGGATGTAAATAATGTTGGTTGTTGTTTGATTTTGTTGTTCGCCTTGCCTCGCTTTCTTACTAATGGCAGATCTCATCATTCTAATGCGGCTTTTTTAACTCCACTGAAGTATTTGCGTTGGAGGCGATATTTTTATTCGTACGCCAATTTTTTTTTAAAAAAACTTGAATTTATGCGGGTTTCCTATCTGTTCCTCATTTGGAACACATTTATGGCAAAAATGTGGATGAGCGGGGTCGGAACTTCATGTGCAAACGCGCATTACCGAGCCTCCTTGTATAACTCTAGCTTTTCGTAGAGGTGTCGAGACAAAAGTGACATGTGTTCAGACCACGTTCGGGTACACACCTGCGCATAGTGGTCTGTATAGGTCTTCGAACGCACAAAATTCTTTACAATGGTCTGGAACTTGACTGACATCAGATCTCACTTACGCCCTGGATGGTATGATCAGAGGCAGAATCGATCACTCAATAGTCTTATCAGAGGACGCTTCGAAACCACGATAGTCTGATCAGTTGAAGCCTCCGAGCACTTGGCATAGTTATGGAAATACTTTAGGAACTTTTTTTTAACTATTATCTTAAAAAGTTGATCGACAACTATCGGATGTCAGAAGATATAAATATGTTTTGACATCCGATATTTGTCGGTCAACTTCTAAAAATAATTTAAAAAGTTTATGGACACTCTCTATAACTCTTCTCAATAAAAGAGGCACTAATTGATGTTAACAGAAATTTGACGACAATGCGGACAAAGAGGTGGACTTTTGTGAGTTTGTGCGATACTACATGAGGGAGGAGATAGAGAGTGAGTTCAGACAGTATGATTTGAACGGAGATGGCAAGATCACCCGGAAGGAACTCATGACAGTGTTGAGGACTATGGGAGTGGACAACGAGGAACTTCAAACCACTGGTAGGACACCTGACATATGATTGGGTGTCGAATAGACTCGTTGACCCAAGAAATTTAGTACGTACCTCGGGATGAGGTATCAGCGTGGTAAAAGTTGAAAGTTGAGACAAATCAGAAATAACTTATCGCGATTCTTAACCCATTCACTGCTATAAGGCCCAATGATCCTCAAGACCCGATGATCCTATAAAACATCAGAATTAACGTTTGCAAATCAACACTGCCGCTGATTGAATGATTTCTATCAGTGCAGTCTATAATTTCTTGTTCGGGCGGAATTTAAGGCTGATTCGTTTTGAATAGCAGGACATGTTGGTCAGTAAGTTCCTGAACTTTGGTTTATGACTTGAAATACCTGTTTCATGAATTAAGCTTGGAAAAACGGGAAGACCCGCAATGGCATCCATTTCAGAAGAAATGAAATTTCCAGTTTTGTCAATAGGGTACTCGTGCTGTGCAGTTTTGGTCATTGTGTACCTGTTATCTTGTAATTATATGTTTATATCGACCATTCACCGGTTGCCGCACCTTTGGTCTCACTGTTAAGTTCCACACAGAGATTCTCAATTCGCTCTAGACCTATTTGCCTTGTTCAACTTGATTGTAGGGCCACGTACGACAGCCAAATCATATTCTATCTCGGGTTAGTTTATTTTGCTTGTGTTGTGTTTAGCATTTGCACTGATGCAGAGCGTGGATGACAACTGCGATGGTAGCATCTCCTATTCTGAATTCGCCGATCACTTCGTCAAGGAGAACTACTCATTCCAGTCATAGGACAATCAACCATATCATATCAACCTAACCAACAATAACCACAATACTATAATACATTGTATGAATTAGGACTTCTTTTAACTACAAAAATTTTTGAAGACTGCACTAAAACTGGAGAGGAAGAAGACATCAATTTCCCCAAACTTGAGTGTTGTAACTAGTTTCTTCCCTGTAATATCGTTATATCATAAGTGAAAAAAAAACGAGCTATTATAGCAAAATGATACGATTATACCTAGCGCTTTTTATGATTTGACATCCCACTATAACCATTTAATAATCTCTCATAGCGATTAAAAAACATTTCCGGGGGTTTATAAGCTGTTATATATGCGTTGTGGAAGAAGCAGTTTCAGTAGTTTGATAATCCAGCAGAATTTTAAATCCATTATATCAATCCGATGCGATAATGTCTTTAGATATAGATTTTCAGAGAAACTACAGAAAGTGGACAACTGCTCCCATAATTATATGAAACTTTCCTTTGTTCATCTTCCCAATTCTGTTTCATTTTTAAATCTTTCCTGAATTCAATTTTTCTTACATCATATTCATTCGTGCTTTAAATACCAGAAATTAGATTTCAGCTCCAAGCCAACGTATATTCCACGCCGTCTGGAAGCTTGGGTATATTAATATTAACCGAATGAGCCCAGAATTACTCGTTCAACATGGTGTATAACAATTGAAAAACATTGCAGGACATGTCCTGGATAAGAATCAGTAGTAAAATTTGGGGTGGTCTACCGCAGAGAAATAAGATCTCTCCCAGCCCAGTCTCGAACCAACTTCAAAACCCAACAGCTTATTACAAGGAGCATTCCTACACTGCAGAGCTACGGATACCAAAATTAGTTAGACCACATCACCCAAAAGGAAAAGCTGAGAAATGTAAAACCCATAGTACGATTGCGTTAAGCAATTCGCTGAATAGTGATATGCGATATTTCTTCTCAACTAATAAGTAAACTAAGTTTTGTTTTTTAATTAATAAACTTTAAACGTGAAATAAGGCAACATGCCTAGATGGTACATTGCGTAAATGCATAATTAACTGGGTCAAATTGCCTTTGGGACTCCACTATAATTTATCAAATATAAACAAACAAAACTATCTTAGTTTCGTCTTTTTTATCATAACTATCTCAGTTTTGGGTTTTTATCAGACCTAAATAAAGGTTTCGCTCTATAAAAACAACAAAGAAATAAATTTCTCGCATTTATCAAGAATATCCATCAAAAACAGTCGAGAAACATCAGATAATTTTCAATTTTTTGTTTACAGCGCTCAAGTCCGAATTCCATTACAGTTTTCATTTAAACTAAACACAAAGCGACGAAAAGTTGATCAAGGAGAGGGCAATCTTAACACTCAAGTAGGGCGAAATGATTAGTACATTGGATTGACCAATTTACGGAGTGGAAGTTCGCAGTTGTTAACGATGAGCCACAAAAGACACAGCAGCAATAAAGATGGTATGATAACATACCATTTGAGCGCCAACACATTTGGTCTGTTCAAACAATAATCCAAAACACATGGAGCAGATTATTAAATCCTATTTCCATCATGAGAGTAAAGTCCTGTTTGAGACGAAAGCCAACAAGCGCTTCCAAGACTTTCAAAGAGAAGTTCTTGCGATTTAATTAATCAGATATTACAACAGCAGAAGATATCTACGAGCAGTTCACAAAAAACGATGATGAAGTAATGGTAATATCACCTAAGCAATACGGTGCAATGGCTATAGTATGGAAGATTGAGCGATATTTCCCGAATAGACTACTGGAATCTGCAAGCGGGACAGAATATCAGAGGAGCATTTTGGCGAAAATTGAGAGTACCGACTACACAATTAAACAAACTCTGGAAGACTGTATTGATATATTAGCAACTGGCTGGGAATCGATTTACAGGACTGACTACTTAGTTTATTTGGAAGTCAAATGTGGAATGAACAACGCACAGTGCACATGCTGGGAATAATGGGTTACCCCAATAGAGAATAGCTGTGACGCATACGAGGAAAATTCAGATGAGTCATCAAAGCAAACAAAAGAAAGTAGACAAAAAAAACTTCAATGCGAATCAATGTCTGTAAATGCACTCTGTTAATCAGTTGGTCACCTAATCTTTTTCATAATAACTATTCCTGACAATAATAAAATTTTTAAGCAATTTTGAAATTGTTTAAAAAATAATTCTTAAAAACGAAAAAACAAAGAATGCGTTTTTAGCTGTCTGTATTTTACTGATCCAAACACCGATCTGCAAATCAAAAGCAAATTGGCTCCGCATGATGAGTTGATAGAACCTGGCGTTAGTAAAATGCATGGCTATTTGAAAAGTTTAAAGATCTTGCAAACACATGCTGCTTTTCATGATTTCATGATGCTTAAGGCTTTATGATGGAACAATATGATATAGGAGCAGGGTATGTCTCAAATTGTCGGAAAATTAAAGCCACATTTTTTGGAGACCACGCAGGACTTATGTTTTGGATTTTGTTTAAACCGGTTTTTTGGTCCTAATTTGAAGCACTTCCCTTTTGAATGATTACGATACAGTTGAAATCACACTTCACATCTCTTAGCCGCAACTCTGCATTTATCTCAGACCAGAATCAAACAAGAAATTATGAGAAGAAACTGCTGGAAGAAAGTGGTTCAAAAGTTTGCACTGGTACAAACAGAATTTGATTTCACATTATCTGAAGTAGAGCTGCTACTAGAAGCATCTAATTTATTGGAACATTCTATTCCAATATCGCAACAGTCTGCCCAAACTCCGCCACCTGAGCCACCTTCAAAAGCTTCATTTCAGTCATTTTAGAAAAGAGGGATAACCTGCCAGACTGTCAGTTGGATTTTGCTACCAAAGAAGGACCAAGAGAAGCCAGCGTGGAATCTATGTGGAAGCATTGAAAGATGATTAGTTTTTCACAGTTTCACACTTTTATTTAACTAACGGGTATAGCAGTTAGTCTCTGTTTCCTTTTCATCTAAAAATTCAACAGAAAGCCATGAAGTTTATTCCCTCCTAGCAATTAGTATTCGTTGTTTAACTCCAACTCCAATAAGGTCATAGTGCCTGATCCTCTTTTTGATGATGCTGTTAGGACCCAGTGCCACAGGCAAAACGATATTGGTTGCCCAACTTATAAGTCAACAGAAAAAGCTGTTTTTCCACTATTTCGACAAAAAAGTACCTTTATAAACATTGGCAAAAATTTTATGCCAAGCTCTGTGATAACTTGGGCACAGGAATTAGTTTTATTCAAGGTCTTGACTGGAACAAAATTCATTCCCCACCTCGTAAAGCTCGTCTGCTGATTATTTTTGACGACGTCCACACTGGTGCAGGCAAGCAGGAGGAGTTTTGCATCTGGTCATTTCTGGTTCGCAAAAGAACCAGCATGCAATAAAACTGAAGCGTAATTTGTAGCAAAAAAGCCGAAACTCAAAAACCATTGACCTTAATGTGAACCAAAAACTCTTGCAGAAGAATCCCAGAGATACCTGACAAATTGATGTACTTGGCCGTCATCTGAGAAACCGCAAGCTGGTCTTTCCGAACTACAAATTGGCAACCAAGAAATCATTTGGTCAATTGTTTATTCATTTGGATCCTAGATGCAATGGGCATATTTTGAAGTGCTCCAAACTGACAAATCCTCACACAATATTTCACAGTTCAGAAAACCCGCAGAAAAAAACTTGAACTTGATGAATATTTCACAACATTGGATCACTTGCAAACTGCTTATAGACTTCAAACCTTTTCTGAAGCTCTTCGCAATACTTAATCTATAAAATAATTCAATTAAAATTTTTCTGGGCTGTATATATAACATTGTTCAGGAAATTTCTCAGTAG
The DNA here is from genome assembly GCF_964194025.1 of Convolutriloba macropyga. NCBI lineage: Eukaryota > Metazoa > Xenacoelomorpha > Acoela > Convolutidae > Convolutriloba > Convolutriloba macropyga. Next base: position 29,473,375 of record NC_134471.1, read on the forward strand.
CAAACAGTGTACTTAATGAAAAAAATTAAAAAATTCAAAAATCTTCTTGCAGTTCTGTGTAACAAAAAACTAAACTCGAACAGAAATGAAAGTTTTTGGCAACAAATCAATCACTTCCGCTTGTTAGGCTATCCTTAAGCCAATTCAGAGCCACTTTGAAAATGAAGTTTTGCCGTATATCAGCCAATAGACGATTCGTTCTGATTTCAAAATAAAAATACAATGAGCTGTTAACGAAAGCAACACAATAAAAAACAAAATTCTCCACCAGTTAAAAAAATTTTACTATAAGAGAGCAAGGTGAATAAATCTGATATCGCAACTTGAAAATTTTTTCCAAACTAATTCTTAAGAACGAAAGAGCAAAGAATGCGTTTTTATTTGTCTGCATTCTACTGATTCAAACGAGGATTTGCAACTCATTATTAAATTGGCTCCACATGATGGGTAGATAGAATCTGGCGACAAAACAATTGCATGGCTGTTTGAAAAGTTTAAAGATATTGCGGACAAATGCTACTCCTTGTGATGCTTAAGGCTTTACAATGGAACAATATGATATAGGACAAGGTTATGTCTAATATTGTCGGAAACTCCTCTCCACTTTTTTAGACACATTACAGCATTTATTTTTCGGATTTTGTTTAAACTTAATTTTTGTTAGCACCTTTAAGCTCTTCCCTTTTCTCAGCACACATCTCTAAGCTTGTATCTCTGCATTTGTCTCAGACCAGCATCAAACGAGAAGTTATGAGAAAACACTGCTGGAAGAAATTGGTTCAAAAATTTGAGTTGGTACGAACCGCAGTTGATATCACATTATCCGAAGTAAAGCTGCTAGTAGAAGAATCTGAATTATTGGAATATTCTATTCCAATATCGCATCAGCTTGCCCAAAATCCGCCACATGTGCCACTTTCCTAAGCTACATTTTAGAAAACGGGCGGATTTGCCAGACTGTCAGTTGAATTTTGCTTTCCAACTCCAAATTGAATAAGGTTATAGTGACTGATCCTCTTTTATTGATGGTGTTGATAGGACCCGGTGACTCAGGTAAAACGCGATTGGTTGCCCAACTCATCAATAAACAGAAAATGCTAATTTACCCCAGCTCGGACAAAATAAAATACCTTTATAAACATTGGCAAACATTTTATGGCAAGCTCTGCGATAACTTGGGCACAGGAATTAGTTTATTCAAGAACTTGACTGGAGAAAAAGAAATCCCCACCCCAGAAAGCTCGCCCACTGCTAATTTTTGACGACGTCTACACTGACGCAAGACATCAGGAGGAGTTTTTGCATCTAGTCATTTCTGGTTGGCACAAGAACCAGTATGAAATAAAAATGAAGCATAAATTAAACCAAAAGAGCCGAAACTAAAAGCTCGTTCACCTTAATGTTCCTCAAATGCTCTTGGAGAAGAATCCCAGAGATACCATACAAAATAATGTACCTGGCCGTCAGCTGGGGAACCGCAAACTGGTCTTATTGGCCTATAGATTGGCAACCAAGGAACCCTTTGGTCATTTGTTAATTGATTTGGATCCTAGATGCAGTGCGCATTTACGGGAGTGCTCCAAACTGACAGACTCACATTTTTCTGCTCAGAACTCTCGCAGAACAAACTTTAACGTGATGAAAATTTCACATCATTGGACTGCTTTTAAACTGCTTATAGACTTCAAACCTGTTCTGACGCGCTTCGCTTTACTTCATTTAAAAACAGTTTTTCAAAATTTTCACAGGATTTTGTATATAACATTGTTCAGGAAATGTCTCATTAGCAAATCATGAAGGTAAGGAGAACAAACTACAAAAGTTCAATTCTTCTTACAGTTGTGTGCAACAAAACTATACTCAAACAGAAAAGAAAGGTTTTAGCAACAAATCAAGGACTACCGCTTGTTAAGCTGATCCACGAGCTAATTCGGTGTCATTTTCAAAATGAATATTTGCAGAAAATCAACCGCTCAAAAGTTCATTCTGATTTCAGAACAGAACTATATTGAGCTGCTAAATTTAAACAACAGAATAAAGCAAGATTCCCCATCAGTTAAGGAATTCTTACTATGAGACAGCAGGGCAAAATGGTTTTGATATTGCAGCACAATTGACTGTTGCAGCTACAACAAAAATATAAAACAGGAATCAGATCAGAAATCCCGTGAAATGCTAGCCAATGAGCAACTTCAGACAAATCTGAGCTGAAACGAGGCAAAACATGATAACTATTCCCGATATTAAGAAAGTTTTAAGCAAGTTTAAAATTTTTCCAAACTGTTTCTTCAGAACGAAAGAACAAAGAATGTGTTTTTAGCTGTCTTTACTTTACTGATCCAAACAACGATTTGCAATTCATTATTAAATTGGCTCCGCATGATGGGTTGATAGAACCTGGCGACAGTAAGTTGCATGGCTATTTGAAAAGTTTAAAGATCTTGCCAACACATGCTGCTTTTGTTGATGCTTAAGGGTTTATGATGAAACAATATGTTTGGGAGCAAGGTCTTTCCTATGTTGCCGAAAAAATTTAGCCGCATTTTTTGGAAACCACATAGGAATTATGTTCTGAATTTTTTTAAACAGGTTTTTTGGTCCTACATTTAAGCTCTTACTTTTTGAAAAATTACGATATAGTTAAAATCGCACTGCACATGTCTAAGCCGCATCTCTTCATTTATCTCAGACCAGAATCAATCGAGAAATTATGAGAAAACACTGCTGGAAGAAAGTGGCTCAAAAATTTGCACTGGTACAAACAGAATTTGATTTCACATTATCTGAAGTAGAGCTGCTAGTAGAAGCATCTAATTTATTGGAACATTCTATTCCAATACCGCAACAGTCTGCCCAAACTCCGCCACCTGCGCCACCTTCAAACGCTTCATTTTAGTCATTTTAGAAAAAAAAGCTGATTTCACATTATCTGAAGTAGAGCTGCTATTAGAACAATCTAATTTATTGGAATATTTTAATCCAGTATCGCAACAGTCTGCCTAAACTCCGGCACATGAGCCACCTTCCAGAGATACTTTTTAGAAATTGGGGATGACCTTCCAGACTGTCAATTGGATTTCGCTACCAAAATCTTATTCGATAAAAAGGACCGAGAGAGGTCACTGTGGAAGCTATGTGGAAGCATTGAAAGATCATTAGTCTTTTACAGTTTACAAATTGTCTCTTTGCTAACTGCCATAGCAGTTAGTCTCTGTTTCCTTTTCATCATACAATTTTCAACAAAAAGCCCTGAGGTTTGCTCGCTGCTAGCATTTAGTATTCGTTGTTTAATTTGAACTCCAAAATGAATAAGTTTATAGTGAGTAATCCTCCTTTTTTGATGATGATGATATGACCCCGCCGTGGCTCAGGCAAAACGCTACTGGTTGCCAAACACATCAGTAAACATAAAGAAGGCTGTTTTACCACTGCTTGGTCAAAATAATGTACGTTTATCAAAATCGGCAAAAAAAAATTTGACGAGCTCTGCAATAACTTGGGCACAGAAATTAGTTTTATTCAAAGACTTGACTGGAGAAAAATTAATTTCCCACCTCATAAAGATCGCCCACTGCATCCAGTCTTTTCTGGTCGGCACAAAAACCAGCAAGCAATAATACGGAAGCAAAATTATTACCAAAAGAGTCGAAACTCAAAAACCTTGACCTTAATGTTAGCCAAAAGCTCCTGCTGAAGAATCCCAGAGATACCTTACAAATTGATCTAGTTGGCCGTCAGCTGGGAGACCGCAAGCTGGTCTTATCGAACTAGAAGTTGGCAACCAAGAAATCATTTGTTCTTTTGTTAATTCATTTGGATCCTAGATGCAGTGGGCATTTATTTGAGTGCTCCAAACTGCAGACCCTCACACAAAATTTTACTGCTTGGAACTCTCGCAGAACAAACTTAACTTGATGAAAAATTCACATCATTGGACTACTTTGACACTGCTTATACTCTTAAAACCTGTTCTGAAGCTATCATTGTATATATAACATTGTTCAGCAAATGTCCCGTTAGCAAACAGTGTACTTAAAGAGAACAAATTACAAAAAATTAAAAATATTTGAACAGTTCTGTGCAACAAAAAATTAAACTCAAAAAGAAACGGAAGCTTTTAGCAACAAATCAAGGACTTCTGCCTGTTAAGTTTATGCACGAGCCAATTCAGAGGCATTTGAATACAAGAAAATGAATATTTGCAGTAAATCAGCCGCTCAAAAATTCGATCTGATTTCACAACAAACATACAATGAGCTGCTAAACGCAAACAACAAGATAAAGCAAGATTTCCCATCAGTTAAGGAAGTTTTTTTATCAGACAGCAGAGTAAATGAACATTATACTGCAGCTCAATTGTGCGTTGCAGCTAAATTAAACAAAATTTTGAAAAAGGAATCAGATCAGGAATCTCTGTAAATGCTAGCCAATTAGCGATTTAAGACAAATCTGTGCTGAAACGAAGCAAAACAAATTGAAGAAGAGTTATGGCCACTTGGCATGTCAAAAGCTAAAGTTCAAAAATCCAAAACAATTATCAAAGTATTGCAAAATTCAGACACAGTAACTGTGGACAAGCAAACTGGGAAAACACACAGCAGAAAAGGAGGCCCTCCATCAGATAGCAGTCTATTTGACATGTTGATCAATATCCGGCAACCAATAAAGAAAATTTCTAGCAGCGATCTTGAATTGGTAAAGGAAATAACGATTTTCCAACATCTGATTGCAAACACAAACGCCGAAGCAGTAATCTCAAAGCTGACAAGAGACTCTAACACCACATGGGTCTCCATGTTTGCATTTAAGTTTTGGAGATCTTTGCAGCGCAACTTATTGAACCGCTTCTAATATAAGGCGGTGTAGAGGAAACTCCAGGTCAAACAAAGAAACGTAAACTCGTAAATTGCAAGAAACTAGTAGTAAAAAGCACAAAAAAACAAGCCCCTTCTTACTGCACAATATGTGGTTGGGTGCATAACCATGCTCTGGGCTGTTTAATGCGAAAAAATACAAAAGTCATAACTTTAACTGCAACAACTGCACGCGCGAAAGAGTTGTATCAACGGCACTTTCAAACAACAAGGAGAACAATTTAGGAGTTACATAAATTTTGCTCTGAATTCAATCATCCGTCTGCATAAGGCAGCATTAACATGATATTCAAAGAAACTGGACATAAATGACCTGTCAAAAACTACCTAACACTCAACTCAATATATTCCAAATTCAAACACGCAACAACATTTTCCACGACTTAATGAACAATCCTACCACTTGCACGAAATTTGGTCGCTAGATCGTGCTGATATGCAATCTCTAGGCAACGACAAAAAAACGATATCTATTAGTGGCTTTGGATACATTGAGTTGCTTACTGCGGTAATCATCCAATAAAAGATAAGAACTCCTCAACAACGAGGCGTGCTTTTGTCAACATGATATCAAAAGAAATTAAGATAAAACAGAACTTTTGATGATAAAGAATTTCTAGTTTCAGTTAAAAAAACTTTGTGGGCAAAAAGACATCATCATACACAAAACATGAAACCAAAAGAAAAGAAAAGAAAAGAAAAGAACGCAACATCCGATCAATCGAATCATTAAAACAAAAAAAAATTAAACGAAAATCACACCAGCATTTACTTGAACAAATTGCAGAGCTTCGTAATGGTATTAAACGCCCGAGTAAATAGGACAACAGTGTTTGCACCAAAGAGCGTCACAACGCAACTTACAAGGTATTTAGTATCACTCAATGTCAACGATAAGATTTAGAAAATACGAGTCTCTGTTGGTGAAACTGTTCGTATTTTAAAGAGACATCGAAATATTTCACCGTAGTTACAAAATTAAATTCAGTCATGAGATACTTAGAATAGATAATATGCTCAGTCTCAGCCCTACAATCCATCTAGTCGTACGCACGAGACAAGCAAACAAGTTTACGGCAGATTTTACAAGTCTGAGATGAAAAAATTTTGCATACTTCTCCTATTTGATCCCCCGATCAATTGACCAAAAAAAATCGGTCCATGGCTTTGGTATATTTCTCATGGCCAGCAAAATTCAAAAACGTAACGCAGCAAAAAATTATACAGCTTCACCAACTTCAAAATGAAAGAGCAATGACGACTGTGGCAAAGAGTCATAACCAACGCAGCCATAACTTTTCAAAAAGCTCGAAAATTGAGAAGTAAAAGTAAAACTCGTCACTACCCAACGCTTGACCACTTGATGACGAGCCGGGGAGTCGTTTTTCGAGTCACAGTCAAAGAAAAAGACATTTGTACACAGCCAAGAAGAGCGATACCCGATCAGCAGAAGATTATCAAACGGCCACAAGCTCTAGCGAATTGGGAGCAAATGGAAGAGATGAAGGAATTGGAAGAGATGAAAGAACCCGAGCAAAAGGTGCATCTAGTATTGAACTCCTTTCTACAGACCTTCAAAACATTTTTGGAACCACTCCTGAAACAAGGAATTGATCCTGAAAATCCAATTAACCTTTTCGGTGGGCCACATACAATGTTTGCTTACTGTGATCTCATGCAAGATAAGCACTGTGACTTCACTTCTTAGATCTGTACTCCTAACAAACGTAACCAAGAAGAATGAAAACACACCAATCAATTGTCTTCATTCGATTTCCAAAAAGCAGTGGAAACTGATTGTAAAGTCATCATCTCAATCAATAAACATAACACGTCGCGACAAAACAAGCCAATTAATGCCTATTTGTATCAACTGGTTGCAGTTGGTTGACACTACAATTTCAAATTTTACCCCACTGAATCATTCTTATTCCCATAGCCAACAGTGAAAGCAGTCGCTAGCAATATTGAATAATGCACGCACACTATGACGCACAAATTGCGAAAAATTAAGACACATTTGTAACTCTCAGGCATTTTTGTCAGGCATCGCTGGCCACTGTCGCTGTTAGCATTGGTCGATGCACATTACCACCATGAAGAAAATATGGGCTTCCTTTTGCAAAAACAGTTGGACGGAAATTGATGAGCACTGAAATCCCTGAGATTGGATAAAAAAGTCAGGAAAGAAACGGCTGAATACGGTGGCAAAAAATTCTATCAAGAAACCACTCTTAAAAGCATAGCAGACTCCGTCGCAGGAAAGCGAGCGCCGCTTGTCCGTGGGGGGAGGGAGGCGAACAGCCGCTTCGTGCGGGCGAATCCGCGCGGCCGTTCCTTCCACGAGTACGCCCGATTCTAGGGAAACAAAAACACACGCAGTGGATAGGATGTTTCATCAAACATACGGTACTAAAAAATGGCCTATTTTACGAGTCTAGCAACCGATATTGAAAATCCAGTCCCCCATAAAGTTCTTGATTTTTATTTGATAACTTTATTGTTGTCGTTAACTGAGCGTGGATTTGATCAAGAAACTTACCCACAAGTGTGTTCCAGAAGAACAACCTTGAACTGTCTAGTCAGTGGAGACCAACATAATTGCCTCAACCTTAAGCACACACCGCTGGGGCTTCAAGTAGCTGTTTATAGATCAGATGGGAAAGATTGCGTAAAAATAAATATTTTCGCGAAATAGTGTTTGCTAACAAAACTCCATAGTCTGTTTTCTAATTGCTCACATCAGTTACAGAAAAATCTTCACTATTTTTTCACAAAATAACTGTCACTGAGCCTGTTTGACTTTCCAATCAGCCCCTGCGAAATATCCTTACATTGAATCAATATGGAAGAAATTTATTATAAAGTCAGGGCAAAATTCTTCTGTTAGAGTACATATTTGGCACGGAACCCATCAGTCGACTAACATCGTGCATAGTGGCAAACGACAAGTTCAGATGTTCAATGGACTAAAGTCCTTTTTGCTCAAAAAGTACGACTTAAAAAGAATTGAAATTGTACGCGGTAACGGTTTACCATTAGTAGGCGATCCAATAGACACTGAGAGTAATGTTTGCTTATATCACAACAGCCTCTCAGCACTCGGCTTCAAGAATGGTGGAAACAAATTTTCTCTACAAAATTGTCAAACATATTTATCGTGGCTTTTGATTTGACCTTACTTTATTCTCGGACTAACAAGAGCACCTATTACTATCAAAATATGCTTCCCTGAAGCTCTTCCAGAAGCGGTTGAGCTCTTTATGATTGGAGAACGTTTTAGTCAAGTGTTCATTGATGCAAAAAGGAACGGTTTCAAGAACCAAACCATATTCAATGGATAATGTCAATTTGAAGAACATTGTGGGAACGTCCGCCTGCTGAAATTCTCTTTCGAAAATGTCTGGTCAGCAGACAATTTCCCAAGAATAGAAAAAGGGCCACTTTTTCATATAATTTATACTTCACCTGCTAAACTGGAAGGATCTCACTGTCGACAGGACTCGGAAAAAAACAAAAATCAGTTGTTAACATAATAATTTGGAACAGCCTCAATTTTCCACTGAGTTTCTTAATGGATTTCTATATAAGATTGGGTTCGCTTTACTCTGAAACCTCCGTTAAGTATTCCATACATCAGATTGCTTCTTCCCTTCACCCACAATCTCTCTCCTCCAAATTATACAGTCTCTACTGCAAATAAGCAGCATTAAATAATTTCGAAAAGGCGGGTCACGCCTATTACGGAAAAGCAGGAGACCGCCACAAGGCAAAGAAGCAGTTAAAATTACTGAGTGAAAGTGCAGTAAAAAAGTGGATTGATTACCGAAATATATTTCATAATATTTTTATAACAAAACTGCAGTCAAACTATACTTTGGAAATTTTGTTAAAAAAAAATTAACCCACAAAAATTATTCTGGACATGAGTATTGAACAATCAACAGCAATCGTTTGGGAGGCACTGGTTCAAAACAACTCGCACAATCAACACCATCATCATCATCAACAACACTTTGAACCAAAAAAACATTCCAGTGCATTGCACTCCTCGGTTTCAACAATGAAATGGTTCCTCCAGCCCTCTACCTCCTGATTATCATCGTCTTAGTCACTGAGAATGATCCAATTCACTGCTGCCTCCTGTTCATCTTAATCTCGCGGGGATAACCCGAGATCAGATGGGGCTAAAATAAATGGAATTAAGAAACTATAACTAAACAAACTCAAAGTCAAACAACCATAACCAAAGGAGGATCTTGATGCAGAACTCCTCGACAACGATTCCGAAACAAATCATGACAGTTCTCTGAACTCGGTAAGTTGTTCTTCTCCATCAGCCGAGTCGCAGCTGTTGCCATCATCGTCAACAACATCATCACGACCATCAGGGCTGTCTTGATTGAGTTAGTCGGCAGAAAATGAGGCGTCTGGTGTAGGCTACAATGACCGTAAGGAAGTGTATCAACTCCATTCGCAAGTATAAATCGTTTGTCATCGAAACGATTTAGAGCTTATTTGTAGTAACTTTGATCGGAACTGATGATTGGAAGAATGAATCCTTGTCATTGGTGCGCGGCTGCTGATACCACCTTGAAGACATTCTTGAGTTTTTTCAGGGACTTTTAGAAAACCTTTTGCACTTTTTTAACACCACTTGCAAGTTTAATACTGTTTATATTGGAACCCGGGATTACGCTTTCTTTTAAAACTGACCCATTTAACTCATCCGTCATTATTGAAGGAACTTTTTTATTTGGGTCAAAGAGAGAATGCGAAATTGAATATTCAGTGGGATCCAGCACATGCTTGAAACCTTGCATGTCTCTGTAGAGATCCTCAACATCTACGCGATAAAGAGGCAAGTCAATGTCTTTGTATGTAACACAAATTGGCTTGCCGTACCTAGGTCTCATCTGGTTCTAATGAAAAATGTATAGAGCAAGCTTTGAAAGATCCAGGATTGCTGCTCCAACAGGCATTGGTTTGTTCCACTTCATATTTTGTTCAGATAAATATATCGAGCACAAGTTCTCACTAATAATTCGGAAAGATTTGAAGGTTGGCTTTGACGTAAATTCTGAGGCTTTGCTTTCTTCAGAAACAAAATGATTTATTTCTACTTCATTTATTCTCTATTGTTTTACATAAACATGCGCTAGACTTTAGTTTGTAATAAAATTTTCCCAAATGCTGTTGATGCTTGTTTACGCATAGTCGTATTTTTTCAACATAAGGCCGAAGCTAGTGTGATTGGTTGAATTGGAGAACGCGATAAAGAGCCAGTGCTTAAAGCCACTGCGCTAAAAAAACATTAGGTTTTTCAATATGGCAGACGAATTGCAGCTTAGGAAAGAACATCTTTTCTACCGTTGCAACAGATGTCCTGCTGGCAGCCAGATCCTTGTTAGCGTGACAATCATTCATCACTAATTACTAGTTTTCCGAAGCCAAGGCGAAATCAGATTGCTCATCATGAATTGAGGCGGGGTAATCCAATTGTTCGGAAAAAACCGAATTTTGTTCTTAACAATTCTTTCAAAACCACATTTGTTAATCTAATTAGGTATCGGAACTTGATTCAAAAAAAATTGAACGTTTCCTCATTTCTGGATAATGTTCCTTCAACTTGAGGTATTTGACAATGTGATGCGCATCATAACGAGATAGATTGTGGAAGAAAACAAGGAGGAAAGATTCTTTTGTAACACTCAAATTACACGCATTGTGAATCAACCCAAAAATTGATTCTATTAAATTACAGTGATAGATAATCTTTTCGTCGTCCATTTCAAAACATTTCTGAAATATTCAACGGGGTTAACCCAATCTTCAATAAAATCATGTTTTCCTGAATATAATAGTTTCAGAAAGCAAAAGCGTTGGTTCCGATTCTGTCCGTTTTGCCATCACCGCAAAGTGTCCATCAACACTGCAATACAATGAAATTTTTCCATGTTGACGTCAAAATTTCCGAGAACAACACCAAAATTGCAGGCATACTGAAATTCGATAACACAACTTGTACCGCGTCCACTATTGAGGCCCTTTTCCAAAAAGCACTTCAACGGATTGAACTGAATCCGTCCGTACATCAAGAGCTTCTAATTCTTATACACGACAGAAGGACACGCAAAAATTTTTTAAACTTAACCGTTGAGCCATTTTTGGGCATTTTAATAACTTGAGGGTGACGATGCTTGCAATAAGATTTGTGAAGTTTGGTTTTTTTCTCGTGCAATGCCCTGCAGACAACACTCACTACACTTTCTTATTTTGCTCATTAACCTAGCAGTGGCGGGAGAACGGAGCAAAGCTTTCACCACACGATTCAGGTTTTTATTCCGACAATATCTTCAATTGTTCTATTCAGATAGGCGGAGCAAGTTTTCGCTCTACTCCAAAAATATTTGTGATAAAAATTTCCAATCTTTTGCTTACGAATTTTTTGATGACAGTTTCGTTATTCACAAGGATCTCAAAAGGAACGCAGCAAGATTCCTTTGTCATTTTCAACCGAAAGGACTGGAAGTGTTTCCGCACAGCTTTCCTCTCACGGTCCAACACAAAAACATTTGGAAAGAGATGCATCTTACCGAACAATTTATTTATGAATGTTCTTGAGGTGACGAAATAAACTTTTGGCAAGTGTAAAAGATGTTGTGCAATGAACGCATCAAAAAGTTGTATCGGAAAGCTCAGAGTGCTTCTGATGTTTATGAACAAGGTCTTATTGTTTGTAAAGGTTTTCGTTGCATAGGTCACATTTCACCATTATTCCTAAACCAAAAATTATTTTTGAAGTTTATCCCAAAGTCACTGCCGAAATGTGCTTAAATTAAGTCTGGCAAGGCTTTAACTAGCAAGTCATGCCTCCAAAAAATTTTCTAATTAAAATTAAGGTTAGGATAAAGAAAAATTTTTGTTCGCTTATCCAGCAATCCTTGTAGCAGTTTGACCACAAAGAAAACACCGTTGTTGTTCAATGAAAAGCACCAGAAACGATGTGAGGTTCCACTTCATTCAAAAGTGGGAATCCAATCATCTTTTGTAAGTTTTAGTCTCGAAGTGGGTGGAAGATGGCTAGAGGCAGACTTCAAAAACTGAAGTTTCCTAGCTATCCTCCAACGGACTTCTGCCTGGTCCCATCGACGACAGGTAGCCAGTTCTGACAAAAGCACGAGGGAGGTTTCAGTAACCCTGGTGAGTAATAAAAGAACTTCAGGAAACAAAGAACAAATCGAACATTTTGATCATCAACATCGAAGATCAAATTACGTGATGATGTTCTTTTTGCAACTGGCATACCTCTCACAACACCAAAAAAACTGAATACTTAAGTGCTTTTACTAGTAAAAAATTTAATGAACTAAACAAGAACCAATGAAGGCATCAATTTTTTTGAAAACATCATTCACAGAGACATTAACGGACCGTCCCGTGACGAACAATGAAGACTAAAGAGTCGTTCAATTTCAAGTCCATTCCAGCCCCTTTTACTCTCAAAACTACAGAAGGGCACAACTCTTCCAATTCTATTTGCAAATAGTTCCTGCTACGTGCGAGACAGTAAAATCATATAACCAGGAATAAATGCTCGCAAATCAACGTTTAGAAATAACTTTGAGCATTTGGAAGCACCATCCCTATTCAAACAGAGCTTTCATCATATGTTAGTTGATACAGAAAAGAGAGCGATGCAACAAAAAGACGGCAGGATAATTAAACTGTGATAATTTTGAGGATACCACTAAAAACTCCTTTTTGGCTTCCACTTTAACTACAAAGCGTTCGCAATTCGAAATCAATATTGCGCTGAGCATACACTTGATAATTTATTTTCACCAGAAAGATCAGTCCAGACGCAAAGTAAGAACTTCGTTCTTCCTTCTCGGTAAGAAAGGAAGAGCTTTGCTCTTCGGGAGCACCCGGCATAAAGTTTTCAAAAACCCAATTCCATCAATAATTTCGTTTTGGCAACATTTTTAACATCCCAAATTCCTAACTTCTTTTAATAGACTTTGCGTTTAACGTGAACAAACCTCAACCCGTAGAATTCTATTATAATTTGCAGAAGAAGGAGAGAAAGTTATAAAAGTCAGTATCTTGTTTCACAGAAGAAGGAGAGAAAGTCAGAGCGAGATTATTGTTAATATTCAGAAGACTCAGCAGTTAAGAATTAAAGTCCTATGAGTATAGCGTGGCCTCGAATATTAAAATCAGAATTCGCAACTAAAAAAACCTCCTAGTTTATTAACGAAATTTAATTTAAGTTAATTGAAATATTAGCAATTCCATGTCATCAATGGAGAGGATATAATTGACTAAAAAAAACAAAAAATCACGCCATACTGAGGTGCTCCAAGTATCTATACGGAATATTGTGATCCCCCAGCTATTAAAATGCAACGATAAGAATTATCGCGAAAAGATAACCGCTAAAAAAGGAGGCCACCGAGCAAAAGACTCATCTCATCTCACAAAAAAATCTAAACGAATCAATCTGGTCAAGCATGGAGAGTACAGTGGGACACTTCTTCGAATATCAAACGTCAACGCGTTTGCTTAGAGTGTCACGAGATGAATCGGAGGACGGGAACAATATAGAGTTTACGCTGTTCAAATTTGCGATTAGTGATCGGTATCTAATCCAAACAGTTTCGGTGCCTGAGCACCAATTCACAAAGTAATTGATTCGTGTACCCTTGCCTTGATATGGACATGTTGAAAGTTATCAGTGAGGGAAAGTTAAATAGTAAGGGGAGAGTCGTGGTTAAGTTCAATGGTTGTAAACGAGGCGGGTTGACAGTAAGAATTGCGAAGTCATTTGTGATATAAAGGGTACTATTTTGCTTCATCTTTGGTAGAGTCGATTATAGATTGGGAGTAACAGGTATTAAAACGGTACACAGATGGGTTGATGTATGCAATAAATTTGATAGTTAAATGTCTAGATAATTTTTCTATTTAGATTCCTACACCACGAACTACCGGTTCGCGGTGTCGGAAAAAGTTTGACCCCCAGGACAAGAGTGTTTTCTTTGAGCTCCAGGACAGGAGTATTTTCTCCTACTTTAAGAAGTTTTGCCTAAATGGAGACATATGGGCGCTTAGGTGTACCGCAACGCATTTGCGAAAACTCAAGGCACTAATGATCTATCAGAGAGAGTACAATGGAGCGAAACGCGAGAGAATCAATAAACGAATGATTCCTAATACCAAAATCAAACGAACCAGAAGGGAAAAAGAAGGGAGCAAAAACAACCTACCCGAGGTTATTGAATTCGCGTCAGAAGTTGACTTGCCTCTGATAAACTTCAGAGAATCATCAGAATAGACTTTTAGAAACTTGATCCAGAAACTGAAAACTTTTAACTTTCTTGGAGTTGTATAAACTAATACTGTTGCAGTACTTTATATCATTCAATTCTTTTATTAATGCAAAACTTCGTCTGTATTAGAACTCTTGGATTTAAATTTTATATTGCTTAATTCAGCATAATAATGAGACCCAAGCAAATCAATCGGTTTTTCAAAATTGATTTCATCAGACAAGTCTAGATCAAGTTGGTTTTTTGGACCAAACACAAGGTGTGATGAATGAAAATCAGACAAAAAATTTATTTGTCTTTTATTGTCTTTTTCCTCTACTGTTGATTTGTTTTGTTCATATTTATTTTCGCAAAATAACAATTTGATAACTTGAGCACACAAGACAAAGAAGCACAACGGACATGCAAACTTGTTGATTTGCCATATGTCAAACGCAATGTTAAAGCAGTAAGTAATTAGCTAACAAACGAACTTTGTTTGAACTAACCTTGATGATGTTTGGGATATGTTTGCCAAAATGTGGCAAAGATTACCTGTAGTGTGGTGGTTCAGGCTAAAAAGCTGTAGGAAACAACTATATTCAAAGCACCAATTATTGGGTTTGAGACTAATTGGTGAAAGGAGATTGTTTTCTGTGCGGCAGACCACACCAAAATTTACTACTGGAATCCGAAGAATTGAACTATTTTATGATTTGACAATTATCATTTTAACAGACAAAGTAAAACTAAAACAGACAAAAAAACCCACCACCATAAATGCAAAAACTTAAACAATAAAATAAGAAACAATCGAAAAAATTTGTTTCCGAGATCTAGAAAAAAAGTATATTTACATTTCATTGAGCCTACATAAAATAATATATTAAACTAATGATCATATGCATCCTTATAGTGAGTACAAAACGCAAAATTGTTCCCCGCAACACTCTAGTGGGGAAACAATTGCAGGCAAAGCAAAAGAGAGGCAAAATTAAGGAAATTGGAAGAAATCAGAAAAAATAGAGTCAGAGTAAAACAAACACATAAATACATTCCAGAATCCTCACCCACAGCACACCATGAAACACTCAAACTCGTATAATATTTCTTAGCAGTTCCAATGGCTGAAGAACGCCAACAGAACTACAAATGGAGGCAAGACACACAACTACAAACAAACAATTCGAAAACAAATGTTATCTTAACAGGAATCTTAACATTGTATTGACTCTATATAAAATAGTATTTTACACCAATGACCGTATGCATCCTTAGAATGAGTAAAAAATTCAAAACTGTTTCCCGCAACACTCTAGTGGGAAACAATTGCAGGCAAAGCAAAAGAGGCAAAACAAAGGAAATTGGAAGAAATCAGAAAAAAAGAGTCAGAGTAAAACAAACACATAACTACATTCCAGAATCCTCACCCACAGCACACCATAAAACTCTCGAAGTCGTATAATACTCTTAGCAGTTCCATTGGCTGAAAAAGGGACAATCGAAATAAAAATGGAGGCAAGATAAATAATTTCATACCAACAATTCGAAAACAAACGGTATCTTTACCAATGAAAAAGTTCAAGCTCAATCTTGAGTCAAAATTGATCACAATCAGGCCACACTACAAAGCCAATGAGAACTGTATTCTTTTGATAGTGAGCAGCAAGACCACAAAAAGTGAGCAGAAAAAAACAAAAAACTGACAAAAATCAGCATTCATTTTTTTAAATTGAATGTGTTAGAAATCAATAAGAGGACTGCGAAAAATTCTAACGACAAATTCGAAACGTTTTTTCAACATTAGCAACAAATGAAACCTATCATAATTGACACTAAATAAAAAGACAAACACTACAATCAGCTTTCGCAAAAACTAAAGAACAGGCTTTTTTTAACAAATATTAATAGTATAGGTCACCGACACCAGTTGCTACAAACAGAACGAACTTATCAACCTGATCATATTCATTAAGAACCTGAGAAACCTTAAATTATTGAGAACAGGTGAAAAGAAAGCAAAAAATGAACTGAAAAAATCTCCAATACATTTTGAAAACGAGCAGCCTATAGTTTATAGAAAGCAATAGCTCTGAACTGAATAATTATTTTGATTGTTTTGAGCATCCTTGACAACCGTTGAGACCGATCATAAATTCAACTAAGATAACAATACAGTAACAATAAAAATAGCATAACTAAAAAAATCAGCAGCATTTCTTGAGAGCAATTGAAATCAAAGTCTAAGATAACAATGGATCTAAACTGAAAAAATTAAATCAATCAACTTAACATCTATTAAGAACCAATAAGATCTGTCCATATTGCGATTGAATGATAAGAAAATGAAAAGATCAACAATAACACGAGAAACTCAAAAACTCAATGAAAAGTTTTGAGATTAAATAGTGCCCAAGTCTTGAAAAAACGATTAGCTATGGACTGACACAATTAATCAGGTTCATCACCAACTAAAAAGACATGCCATCGATAATACTAAGTCATAGGACATAAGTAAAAATTTTTTTAAAAAGGACAATTCAAATGTTCTGTTAATAAATATATTAATATTTTATTATTAAGGTAATGAGGAAGGACAAAATCGAAATATTCTATAAAATTGTCTATAAAAAGCTAAAACACAACTTCTCAATTATTCTGAAAAAATTTTCAATTACATCTTCTGGAATACCAGTCACCCACCCCAAAACTTGTCAGAGATGCGTTAAACAACAATTCAAATGAAATATAAAAATGAACAAAATACCTGACTTTGCGCCCAAATTATTTATATTGCCAATATAGAGCAAAGAGGTGATTTTAATGTCCCAAATTACACTTATGATATATTGAGAAAGTTAGTCGACGCTTAATTCTGAATGGTCGAAAAATCAGATTGGTTGAAACACTGATATATTGTCCAGGCAACGCAATTGGTTGGCGTTTGGTTTAAATTTTCATTTTTGGTTGTCGCCTAACGCCTTTTCGGCTACATCCGCGATCAACATAATGGTCCTTAGGTTTCAAAAATTAGCTCTAATCCACTAACTTTTATAAGCCCTATACGTGAACGGAGGCAGCAAAACTAATTATCTACAATTAAGTAACTTGCTCTTTTCGCAAACGTAATCGACTGACTTCGGTCGAATTGCTCTGGAACGACCAGCTAGCGTTAGAGTCGCCAGCTTGGACTTAGGGAGGCTAGTGTTAGGGGTGAAGCGAGTGTGGGTTTGGCGAAGGTGTGAGGGTTTCGAGTGACGTTAGGGAGGTGGTCGAGGTTTCAGTTTTTGTGAACATTTGACTGAGCTTCATTTGACTGAGTTTTTTTGTCACATTTTCCGAATTTTCACGCAATTTTTTTCCTATTTTGGTTAAAAATATGTTACATTGTTAACAATAGTGTTGTTGCTTTGATATCTAAGGATAGAAGAGTTGTTTTGAAATGTTTAATCTAATTTATCGGCAAAAACGTCCGCTAAATTTTTCAAAAATCAGACTTTTTTAGAATAAAAAATGACAAGAAATAAGCTGCTTTAGTCAAGTTTTAAATTTTCCGGCCTAACACACCTAAAAATTGCTGACAAAATCTTCGTTAACTCCAAAGAAACTAGTTTCACTTGCGCATCCTTAAAGTGTTCTTGAATTAGAATTTAACCGTTTTTTTTTTAATTTTATTCTATAATTATCCAAAATACATAATTTTTGATATATTGACTTTTTTTTGTCAAATTAAGCATATCCCTAATATTCAGAAAAGTTATGTGTTCCTCTTGAACGAACGTCAATTGCAAGGCTAGTTTGCTCTAATCGTTGTTTTTAAAATAGAAACAATTCGGTTTGTAATCAGTCGCTGTCTTTTGTTACAATGTTTTTGCATTTTTGTTTCTTTCATGTTGAATACAGAACAATTCAATTCAAGAATTACTGATGCCAGGTCCAATTGGCTTCCTATGGAGCTCTAAGGAAACATCAATTTTCTAAGTTGAAAGCTGATGGTTGTTTTGACTTTTAAAAATACTTGTTTTTAAAATAAACAATGGACTTTTTCAGATTTTCCGCTTCTTTAACTTCATAAGATCAACAAAGAAAGGTCGTCCCGTCTTTCAAATGGATTAAAATTTAGTATGTATTGAGGTTTTAAGTTTTAAGTAATCGTTTTTCGCCAACTAAGATATCACACTAACAGCGTTTTTGAACATGTTAACTTTGTCGGTGAATACATTATGGTTTTAACTGCTTCGACACCTTCTTCGACCTAATTTCATGGACTCTTTAAAGTTATATTAAAAATTCTGGATAATTTCAGGTCTTGGCGGCTTTTTATGTCTGAATAAGCAGCCTATTTACAGATTTCAGTTGATAGCTAAAGGTTTGCATGACTTCGCAATCAGATATTTTTCTTTTAAATGCAGACGTATTTTTTAAAAATAAGCAGTTCTTTTTCGTCTACCTGTTACCTATTATTATTATTATTAATTACAAGTCGCATATCACATTATTTTGATAACCAAAAATCCAGTTGAACATACCTAATGTTTTTAGTGAATTGCTTATTGATTTCAGGGCTTCAACACCGGTTTTTTTGCAAAATTTTTTTTTTAATTTTGGCTCTATTTGTAATTCTTCTTGCAGAATTGTGACATATTCGCCAGAGCTCAATGGCTTTCCTCGGAAAAACTTAATGACCTCAGTTGATAGCTAATGTGTTTATGACTTTAAAAATATTTTCGAAAGACGTATTAATTAACTTTGCCTCTTTTTTGTCTAATTTTACCTTCTCTTTTTGTTTAGAGGTCACGTATCACCTTGTTTGTGTTCATGGGGGGCGCACTTGATTATATAAAAAATTTTACGTATAATGTTCTGGTTTTAACAGCTTCGATACATTGTTATGGTCGAATTAAATTTGTCGATAAACACAAACTTTGTCTGTGTTTATCGTTTGTTTTTCAGACGTACGGCACATTCTGGCAAGTCTCAATGTCTTCATATTGAGGCATGAATGAACATAAAACCATTTACGGTTTTAGTTGATATCTAATGGATTTCATTATTTGACAATAATTGTTTCCAAAAAAAATAATTAATGTGCCGTTTTTGTTCTTTTTTGTCTACTTGTTAACGAGTCTCATCAAAGACTGGTCCCATGTTTTTTCTAGTGAAGTGCAAGTTGATGTTTGATTTAGGGTTTGTTTGACGCTGTTTGACGAGATTAAATAGTGCCCAAGTCTTGAAAACAAACTAGCTATGGACTGACGCAATTAATCAGGTTCATCACCAACTAAAAAGATATGCCATCGATGATACTAAGTCATAGGACGTAAGTAAGAATTTTTTGAAAAAGGACAATTCAAATGTTCTATTAATAAAAATATTAATATTTTATTAGTAGGGTAATGAGGAAGGACAAAATCGAAATATTCTATAAAATTGTCTATAAAATGCTAAAATACAACTTCTCAGGTATTCTGAAAAAACTTTCAATTACATGTTCTGGAATACCAGTCACCCACCCCAAAACTTGTCAGAGATGCGTTAAACAACAATTAAAATAAAATATAAAAAAGAACAAAATACCTGACTTTGCGCCCAAATTATTTATATTGCCAATATAGAGCAAAGAGGTGATTTTAATGTCCCAAATTACACTTATGATATAATGAGAAAGTTAGTCGACGCTTAATTCTGAATGGTCGAAAAATCAGATTGGTCGAAACACTGATATATTGTCCAGGCAACGCAATTGGTTGGCGTTTGGTTTAAATTTTCATTTTTTGGTTGTCGGCTAACGCCTTTTCGGCTACATCCGCGATCAACATAATGGTCCTTAGGTTTCAAAAATTAGGTCTAATCCACTAACTCTTATAAGCCCTATACGTGAACGGAGGCAGCAAAACTAATTATCTACAATTAAGTAATTTGCTCTTTTCGCAAACGTAATCGACTGACTTCGGTCGAATTGCTCTGGAACGACCAGCTAGCGTTAGTAGTCGCCAGCTTGGACTTAGGGAGGCTAGTGTTAGGGGTGAAGCGAGTTTGGGTTTGGCGAAGGTGTGAGGGTTTCGAGTGACGTTAGGGAGTCTGTAACGGCCAAAAAATGCACTTTCCGTTCTGGTCTTGTCTTCTGAGCAATTTCGACGAAATGTACACTAGAGGAACTCCAAGACAGATAGATATTCAGTGATTTAAAGACCTCCAGGCTTTACCTTATTTTTATCTTGTTTCTGAGGACGAAAACTAGAAGTCAGACAAAACAACTGGTTGAGAAAAAAATTGTATAAAAAGACCACAGGACAAATACAATAGCTGCAAATTTGAACCCAACGAGTATGTAGCATCACTGGAACTGTTTACCAAGACCTTTGGATTTAAAAATTTTTACTTTCTTTATAATCCTTTGCACTGATTTTTCACTCCATTCCTCTGGATACATTTCTGGCACTCTAAAGTCAGATCTGCAAATGCAGTAGGTAAAATGCAGTAAGTCAACTGTTACCAATCAAAACTAGCATTTCCTTTTCTAGATTTTTTCTAAGCTGCGAAATAGATGATGAGAAATTCTAGAAAATCATCTCCTTTACAAAACCCTCCTTTTCGTATTTATAAAAATGTTGCAAATAAGAAATTACGCCGTCAGCAGTTCGTGTGGCATGTACTTACAAAGTTTACCGTTCCAAATAACTTATGTCAGTCTACTTCAAACAGTGCCAAATAGGTATAAATATAGAGCACAGTTTATAATTATTGTTCCGACACTTTAGCGGGGGACGAACTATATACTCAAATAGGTTTTTTGCTCAGTCAAAAATTGCGTGAAAATACGGAAAATGTGACCAAAAAACGAAACGCAGTCAAATGTTCACAAAACTTCAAACCTCGATGACTCCGTGAAACGAAATTTTAAAAATGTTTACTACAATATTCAACGCTGGACGGGCTTTCTAATGATACCATTAACAATCCTCTACCATGCGTATATCGATCGGCTTATCGATATACGCATAGTAGAGGGTGGTCGAGGTTTCAGTTTTTGTGAACATTTGACTGAGCTTCATTTGACTGAGTTTTTTTGTCACATTTTCCGAATTTTCACGCAATTTTTTGCCTATTTTGGTTAAAAATATGTTACATTGTTAACAATAGTGTTGTTGCTTTGATATCTAAGGATAGAAGAGTTGTTTTGAACTGTTTGATCTAATTTATCGGCCAAAACGTCCGCTAAATTTTTCAAAAATCAGACTTTTTTAGAATAAAAAATGACAAGAAATAAGCTGCTTTAGTCAAGTTTTAAATTTTCCGGCCTAACACACCTAAAAATTGCTGACAAAATCTTCGTTAACTCCAAAGAAACTAGTTTCACTTGCGCATCCTTAAAGTGTTCTTGAATTAGAATTTAACCGTTTTTTTTTTTAATTTTATTCTATAATTATCCAAAATACATAATTTTTGATATATTGACTTTTTTTGTCAAATTAAGCATATCCCTAATATTCAGAAAAGTTATGTGTTCCTCTTGAACGAACGTCAATTGCAAGGCTAGTTTGGTCTAATCGTTGTTTTTAAAATAGAAACAATTCGGTTTGTAATCAGTCGCTGTCTTTTGTTACAATGTGTTTGCATTTTTGTTTCTTTCATGTTGAATACAGAACAATTCAATTCAAGAATTACTGATGCCAGGTCCAATTGGCTTCCTATGGAGCTCTAAGGAAACATCAATTTTCTAAGTTGAAAGCTGATGGTTGTTCTGACTTTTAAAAATACTTGTTTTTAAAATAAACAATGGAATTTTTCAGATTTTCCGCTTTTTTAACTTCATAAGATCAACAAAGAAAGGTCGTGCCGTCTTTCAAATGGATTAAAATTTAGTATGTATTGAGGTTTTAAGTAATCGTTTTTCGCCAACTAAGATATCACACTAACAGCGTTTTTGAACATGTTAACTTTGTCGGTGAATACATTATGGTTTTAACTGCTTCGACACCTTCTTCGACCTAATTTCATGGACTCTTTAAAGTTAAATTAAAAATTCTGGATAATTTCAGGTCTTGGCGGCCTTTTATGTCTGAATAAGCAGCCTATTTACTGATTTCAGTTGATAGCTAAAGGTTTGCATGACTTCGCAATCAGATATTTTTTTTAAATGCAGACGTATTTTTTAAAAATAAGCAGTTCTTTTTCGTCTACCTGTTACCTATTATTATTATTAATTACAGCTCGCATATCACATAATTTTGATAACCAAAAATCCAGTTGAACATACCTAATGTTTTTAGTGAATTGCTTATTAATTTCAGGGCTTCAACACCGGTTTTCTTGCAAAAATTTTTTTTTAAATTTTGGCTCTATTTGTAATTCTTCTTGCAGACTTGTGACATATTCGCCAGAGCTCAATGGCTTTCCTCGGAAAAACTTAATGACCTCAGTTGATAGCTAATGTGTTTATGACTTTAAAAATATTTTCGAAAGACGTATTAATTAACTTTGCCTCCTTTTTGTCTAATTTTACCTTCTCTTTTTGTTGAGAGGTCACGTATCACCTTGTTAGTGTTCATGGGGGGGCGCACTTGATTATATAAAAAATTTTACGTATAATGTTCTGGTTTTAACAGCTTCGATACATTGTTATGGTCGAATTAAATTTGTCGATAAACACAAACTTTGTCTGTGTTTATCGTTTGTTTTTCAGACGTACGCCACATTCTGGCAAGTCTCAATGTCTTCATATTGAGGCATGAATGAACATAAAACCATTTACGGTTTTAGTTGATATCTAATGGATTTCATTATTTAACATTAATTGTTTCCAAAAAAAATAATTAATGTGCCGTTTTTGTCTACTTGTTACCGAGTCTCATCAAAGACTGGTCCCATATTTTTTCTAGTGAAGTGCAAGTTAATGTTTGGTTTAGGTTTTGTTTGACGCTATTTCTAGTGTTTTTTTTTCAAAAAATGGAGTTTCTGATTTAAATTATCTTGCTTGTTGCTATTCAATTTTGCTGTTTGTCTTATTTCGTCATCTTAATAATGGCAGGTCTAACTGTTACTCTAATGTGGCATTTTTTTTACTTTACTAAGTGACTCTAGTCAGAGGCATTTTTGTTCATGTATCAATTAGTTTTGTACAATATTTGAATTTTGGAGTTCTATCTCTTCCTCATTATGTAGACAATTAAACCAAAAATGTGTATGAGCCGAGTCGGAACATTATATGCGAAAGCACATTACCGCACCTCCCCGTTACACATTTCTAAATTTAAAAATTTTGATCATTTCTAATGAATTGCTTTCCAACTTCCGCACCATCTATAATGAAACGCTATCTCTAGGTGAAGTCAAGCTGGATAACACTGACCACTTGCTTAGGTAACTTCAATAGTGTTGTGAGGAAAAACCATACGTTTTTCAATTTTAGTTCCGATTTGCCTTCTGGTGGCATCGAGTTGAGTTGCAAACACCTTAGCTCGAGCTCAAGTCAACTAAAATAATCAAGCAACTAGAATAATTTACATGATATTGCGCATTAGTTGGACAGCGTATAAACGTAGTTTGCGCTATGCATTATATACACTTTGAGGCTTTTGTGGACAACGGTGACAAACCATCTATCAATTAGCCCATAATTCAGAAAGTCTTTGTTTACTACTCAACAAACGATTTAGAAATCAAATTTTTTTCAAGAATCATCTAATCGCCACACGCTACTTTGCATTTTGTCTTCTCTTTTATGTGCCTTTAATGACATTTTTAAAAAGAAATTAGCCTTTCTTTGATATATTTAGTCGACAAAGCAGTCGTGGAAAACAGTAAAAAATTCCAGCCAATTTTCCGGAGCAAATGTAACTGATGCTTTAGAATGACGCGTAAGACCTTCTGAACAATTTGAAAAAGGAAGTAATAAAAATTTGAATAAAAAGCTTCTTAATGTACAGACATACAGTAAAACTCTAAGTACAGTAACATAAATTTTTGATTGTTCATATTGCTTTACTCAATTTATAGCTTCGGGCAACGACAGCCGCTCCCAACTCCGGGTCCACGATGATACGGATCAAACTAAAGAGAAGATAGAATACAATTGAAGAATTAGAAATTGCATTTCCTGATCTGGCACTTGACTAAATCGCTGTGCAGATGAAACCAATTAGTGCACATCTGTGCAGCTGAGAGATAATGAGCAGCATAGTACTTGTGACAGTCACACCTCGTGTTGTCAACTGCATTGTTGTTGAACAGGTAATGGCTCACAGGGTTGATTTTCACTTTGGTATTTAAGATCCCAACATATGCATCTTCGAATACAAACGTGCGCGTCCGCCACGCCTCTCTCACAAAATCGGATGCTACGTCACGCGATAACACATACCCAGGACCTCCCAGAGCATACGGTGGGTAAGTGTCCGCTGGATATTCGTCTTTGTTCACAATCCACTTTTTGAACTTTTCAGGCATCCCTTTCTCAAATTTCCGCATAACTTTTCCCTGTTTTGATACTTGCCCCATGTACAACTTCTCTTTGGGAGCAAAATGTGATAAGTAATACGTCAGTCCATGAATGTTCACCATGGAATCGTCATCGATTTTCTGGACATAGTGAACATGTGGACAATTGGTCAGGGCCCAGTTCAGTCCATTGATGCTTTTGGGGGTGGCCGCGTTCCGATATCCATCAACTAGGCTGAATAGAACTGTGTCCTCGTACATGTCAGCTTCTGCGTGCATGTCGGGGAGAAGAGTTTCGGGTGCTCCGCTCCCGGGAAACCCAAGAACGAACACTTTAGAGATATGTACACCTGAAAAAAACATCCATCAACGATCCCATTTGCATGTATAAATTCGTTTGACCTGTTGCTATTAGAGGTCTCTCGCATTTAATACAAAGTTTTCCCTATTTGAGGACACAACAGTGATATCACAGCTGGGCAGAACAAGTGAGATATCGCAAAAATCGTTTGTGTAAAATGATAGATTGTGGTACATGCACTTTTTTATCCGATTCAGTAAATTATCATCCGAATCAATTGGAAGACAAAACTCGCGTGTAGTTTACAGAGGTAATGAACAGCACCACAGAATGCTGACTCTGGTATTAAAAAAAAGCGAAATTTGATGAAAAATATAGATTATTTTTTTATACCTTTCAGTATTTCAGCATAGTGAGTTTCCTTCACATATGAAGTCTTTCATATAAGCAAAAATCACAAGAACTGTTGAAATAAACGATATATTTCACACGATATTTTTATTAAGACTCAAAGAGGAGTAATGGTGATAAATTGTTTACATCGCTGACTTGTTTTTAGAGGATGTGTTTTAAAGGAAGTCAAACGCCGCAAGTTAAAAGAACTGTTTAATTCCATTTGCTGACCAAAAGCCAAAATCAGAGAGATAATTAAGAGCGGTTTTTGTTTATTCTGAGAGAGCGAGAAAAGTGGGTTTTTGTTTATTCTGAGAGAGCGAGAAAGAGAGCGAGAAAAGTGAAATATTTTGCGCTAAGCGAGCAATACTTTTTGATCACGCATGGCTTTTTCAGAGCGGTTTTTTAGTTTTAACTAACTTTTCCAGCCAACTATTTTGTCTCAATTATCTGAGCCAGCAATAGTACGTTTGGAATCATTGTTGACCATTTGAAACAATTACACTTTTTGATACAATTTAGAGCTATTTTCGCCGTTTTGTCCTGTTCGATGCTTTTTTAGCACTTTTTGTAATCTCCTTGGTTTCTGGTCAATATTTGCAACAATGAAGTGACACTTCAATGCTAGACAGATTTTTTCAAACTAAAAAAGGTGATACACATTTGTGATTTTTCAGGTAATTTGTGATTTTTTTTTAATTGAAAGGGGTAACAATTGTCGTGAAAGGGGTAACAATTGTCGCGTTAGCATAACAAGATCCTCGTTAGCATTGTGCAAGGATTACGGTAATAAAAATGAATTTCCTTTTCACTTGCCTTGTCATTTCTCTTTTTCCATCAGTTGGTAGTCAGCTTTTGAATGAAAACTGTTTTTATTGCAACTGTTTTACCAATAGCTGTTTCGAAGTTGCAACTTTCCGATATTTTCTCAGTTTTCGTTATATTTGGCTTTTCTCGTATTAATTTTAATCATTGTTACAAAATGGTTGTGTAAAAATAGAAATATAAACCGACAAATGACGGAAGAATTGCTCTTGAACAACAGGTGAGGCAATTTAATTCAGGGTCTGTAGCCTAAACCATTTTTTCTTTTTGGGTGCGAAAAAACCTTTCCCTCAACGGGATTCGAACCATTGACCTCCCGCTCTATAGCCACCCACACTAACCACTGCGCCATGAGTCACGTATTTTTGCTATACTGCAAACGATTATATATTAGCAACAAGCTCTACTTCGTAGTGCGAGCAATAGAGATCACTCAAAATTGATGAACGAAAGCGTACAAAAGTTACTTGAAAAATCAAAGAATGTTCTAGAAGAAAAGCGCAAAATTGTCAAGCAAAAAATTTGCATAAAAAAGACCAACGTGTTTACAATAATTGCTATGAACTTCGTTCAAGAGCAATTAATAAGTAGAATAAAAGGATATAAGTAGAATAATAGAATTAGTACAAAATACGTAGAAGAATATTTTTGCTCAGTGAGTAGCTGGCTTAGGCCTCAGTGAATATCTACTTCGACGTTTCTAGAGTCATTCGGCTGTTTTTTATTTGATTAAATAAAAACAGCTATTTTTTTAATATTGAGTGCAGGGCGTCAAAGTGGAAGACAAGAAACGTGAAACACATCACTTCGGCAAAATTTTTGCACGACACACCAGCAACTATTCATTTTGTTCTTTATCTTTTTACTAGAAATTTCGTTAACTCACGATATTGACTTAATCGCAACCCCCAAATTTAAATGTTCATCATCAAATTTTATCAGGGGTTTCGGACAGATGCATTGCGCTCAGATACAAATACGATACCATGGAAAAGCTTTTTAAAAACTCAATCGATCGTTGAAGTGACTCAATTTCTAGAAAATACGGCATAATAGAAGAATACGATAGTCATTTTTTTCAATTTTCTAACACAGGCTCACTAACATATAAACACAACTTCAAACGGACGATTTAAGTATGCGATATAAAATATGCATCGTGAAAATGCTACTTGTAAGTGATGATGTAAAAATCAGTTCTTTTAAAAAGCCAGATTTAGAAGCTCCACAATGGCAACGAAAATATAGCAGAATTCGATTTAAAAAGCAACAAATATTTTTTTTTCGATATAGTCATACGAGACAATAATGAACCAACTTCGTTTGAAACAACTTCGTTTCGGCTAACACTATCTTGTCCTGTTTTGAACAAATACTTTTTGCTTTGAACGCAATAATGTCGTTTTGAAGTTTAAAGTTAGACGCTTCAAAAGTTTTCTCTTCAACTTTTCCCTGCTTTCCAGCTTCCAAAACAAAATTAGTGGGAATGAAAAAGAGAAGTCAACTTGTGCGCATGTCTCCGGTATTTCTTGGAATATAAATTTTCTGTACGTCTTCAGAGAAAGTAGCAGTGGTCAAATTTGATGGTCAAAGTATCAATGGTCAAAGCATCAATGGCAGGCATCAAAAACGACAAAAAGGTAAACTAATTGGGGAAAAAGGTCACAATCTTTTTTTTACATTTTTGTTTTATTATACAAAGATAGAAACCAGATTGCGCGAATAATTTCAAAGCAGTCTTGCGTACCGTATAATACAGATAGAAACAGATACAGAAATGAGTTGAAAAAGTTATTGATGCCGCTTAAAATCTATAAGAAAAACTTTCAGCGATAAGGTATGCATGCTGAAATTCACTGCACAGAAGCCAGTTTATTAGGGACCTTTTATATACATTTCAATTTCTTTAACTTTAAATTTGTTGAGATTAAACTCAAATTTTAAGCTCTTAAGTCATTTTGTTGAGGGAGGTTAGTCACGTTTAATCAAAATCTACTCGTTAACTACCATTCAAATAATTTCATTGACGAAACAAAAAACTAAACCAAGAAAAGAAAGATTGGTTATAAGATAACTGAAACTTATATTTATTTATTCACTATTCGCTTACACAGCAGACCAACTACTTTATCTTAATTTTATTGTCTGGTCAAAGGAAAGAACCATTGAAAAAGCTGTACTTCAGGAACAAAACCACAGTGCAAACTCGAAATCTTCAACTAACGCATGCTAATAAATTCAATGAAGGAGCTCAGCCCAAAAATCATGTTGCATTAAAAGCATCGACAAAAATTGAACATAACCGACTACTATCCTGCTTCAACCGTGTTGCAGAAAAGACGCGGGAAACTCGGCTCACTAAAAGGTGCTTCGAATGTTAATAATGCTTATATAGGCAAATAGTAAGATTTATATGACGAAAGGGCGCACTTTTCATTTGACTTCTGCGACCATGAGTTCAGCTGGCTGCTTAAAATTGTGATTAAAAGAGCAATTTAGATTATGCAAATATCAAGAAGTCAAGCGTCATATAAGTCACTCGAAAAAAAACATAGCAGTAAAAGGCCTGACACAATTCAAAGAATTTTCATTGACTAAACAAAAAAAACCAATAGCGAGAAAGCGATTTTTGATCAAAACCGTTTTCTCACTATAATTTGAAATAGAAAAATTTCACGCATCAAATCCACTCATTTTGTCGCTCCACTTCTTGTTTCGGCGTGACCAAAATACTTACTCCAATTTGACGTCAAATATCATGAAAAGGTGTGAACAGATCTTTAAAAGACATAGCCGAAGAATTTTGACAACGACTCGAAGAGTTGTCTTCACCAAAAAATCGAACCTTTCAGATAACTATCAAGTCTTCCAAACAACCAACATGTGCTGACAGAGTGCATGAATAGTCCAAAAAGTAATTTAACCAGAAAAATTCCCTTACTTTTTCATATACAAGGACATATACGAAAAACTTTATTTCATGTAATCGAGACTAAAATATTGCTCACAAAATTAGGGAAGACATAATAAGGTCACAA
This sequence comes from Convolutriloba macropyga, assembly GCF_964194025.1. NCBI lineage: Eukaryota > Metazoa > Xenacoelomorpha > Acoela > Convolutidae > Convolutriloba > Convolutriloba macropyga. The sequence goes on from NC_134471.1 coordinate 29,502,557, forward strand.
ATATCTCTAAATTTGACCAAAAAGGCAGAAAACTAAAACAAGAAAAATTGAAACATATTTCTCAATTTTCCTGTCACATTTAATAGAAAAAAACTTCGTTCGATTTGTAATAGAAAATTTCTATGAGCAATAGACTACAATTCCTGAAAAGTCCGAGAAACAGCGTTCAACTCCTTTTCATTATCAAAAAGCTTCAAAACGCTGTCAACAAAATCGATTATTACTTAGTACTAAAAACAGATTGAAAATGCCGCATGCGAACACGAAATTCGCTCCATTAGCTAAAAATTTTTTCAACTACATTTCTCGCTCTGTTCAAAAACAAGGAATGAACCAATTACCCACTCTTCTGTGCTCTTCGAATTTGTTCACAAAATAACTGATTCAAACTTTATTCATTTCCTGATTTTTCAGTTTTTCTGCTCGCTCGCTTATCAAAAAATCGTAACTCCTCTTCGAGTTGTATTAAGAAACAGCGCTCCAATACCATTTAAATTTGAAAAATGTGAAATACCGCAATATAGCTACGCGCAGCTTACAGCTTCGCAGCTATAAAAAGAATTCAATCATTGTTCTGACTTCCAATGGTCGACTGTCTTATCGAGCAGGGCCATAACTGTTTTCAAACAGAAGACTGCGAAAAACAAGTTCTAGCTTTTCACTTTTTGAATGCTTTTGACGGGTAAATTATTTGCGAATGCACATTAACGATACGATTAGGTTAAGGCAATGAGCCGTCGTCAGAGAAATGGCGTTAAATGACAGGTTTAGCCTTTAATGCGACGACTAATTATGTGAAGTGCGGACTAACTATTTCTAGAGACTAAAATATATCCCTTAATACACTTAAAAGGGTTTAATGCTCTCAAAAGTGAAAAATCAGAAACTCAATATTCAATTGAGCATTGAAACTACATTCGTAACATTTTTAATTATACTTGTAGCAAGTTGTCATAAGACACAATTCCTCAAATCAATCGCTATAGTTAATCGGTCAATTGAAAAATTGCGTAGTCAAGATTAACATAGCTGACAGCCTTGCTTCAGACTTTGAATGAGTGTATTCTACCATTGCGTGCATTGAACCGTTATCAAAAAGAAGGGTTTATAGCGACTAGTTGAAGTTGGTATTGTTTTAAAAACCATCATATTTTATCAACACCAGTCAAAACATATTTAGTTGTCCACGCCAATGACAAAATAACGCTAAGATAACTTTGTGCATTTGATCTATTGACCAGATAGGTTCACATGACGTCTAAGTTTGACGCCCTGATTTATTAAGTAATTACAACCATTAAGAATCGTCGGAGCACCGACGCCACCATAAACTGAATTGATCGTAAATTGAACGGCTAAATAATCTAACCTTGATAGTATTTGATCTTTCCCCAAGTGCTTCTAATAGCCGCTCTCAGGCCAAAATGACCAGGTGCCGATATGATGACAAACATTAATTCGATTTTGCTGCGGGATCGCGGGCAAATCTTCACAGCTGGGGCTCGTTCAACCGAATACTTGATTGTTGTTGAGGGCACTTTGCCAGTTTTTTCATCTGTTTTATTGAAATCCTGTAGCAAATCTGTCGTCGGCTCGAAAGCTGGCTTCTTGACCTCCAGGTTCAACAGAAGAAAATTTGTGGTGACATTATTCCAGAAGGTGGAAAAATTAGCACTACAGTTGGGAATAGATATGGAGTTGAGGGGGTACGGCTTGTAGGATTCCTTCGCAGGACTGTGGAAGGGATTTGGCCGAAGGTAGATATTAGCACATTTGGCGTAAATACCTAGCGTGATTTCGTTTAGACCTGGATCCCGGATTTTGAAGGGCAGTGAGAGTATGGATAGCATTGTCTAAATAAAATCAGACACCTGTTCCGCAAAATTCAAAATAAAGTCGTCATGCATTAACTCAAATGCACAGCTCAAGTACGACAGACCAGACAGAGCTATAACTATTCAGGTCTGATGCTCTACGTCACACCATTATTTAGCTTGTATACTTAGGTAGAATGTCTTAACAAAAGCTGAGAAATTATGCGCACTAAATTTCAACTCCTTGGCTAGGACAGGTAGAAAAATACTTAGGTAGGTGTAAAAAAATGGATCAACAATTACCTTTCGTGAAAGTAGAGCACCATTTGAGAACTCAGTGAAAGGTGGGAATATCATGTCTGGGTAGAGGACCTTAGACACGAATCCCTCTCTGTTGTATTTTCTAACAGGCAGACTAGTGTGTCGTGTCAGCCCATCAATATACACTTCATTGGGGTTCATGTTATGCATAATGTAGTCGTGAAGTAGGTACGGATTCACAAAAGTCTCGTCAGTGATGAAGAAAATGTAGTCCGCAATGGAACAGTTCTCATGTGCCCATTCAAGGGAAAGACGCAATGATGACGTAATATTGAATGATGGAATGTCATGGATGGTCATTTTGAAGTAGCTCAAGATGTCTTGATGCGCGCGCGACTCAGTGTCTAACTTCCTCGTATCTTCATCCTAAAGTCAACCTGAATATTTAATCTACAGCCCATTCAAATGCTATTATATAAAAGCTCTTCTTTTTCAAGTTTTATAAAGAAGAGGAAAAACAATTCGACCAATACCATACAATGAATGGATAATTTGGTTTTAAACTATGATATATTGCGTCACACGAGCTTTTGCTTTTATACAATAGAGATTTTATATGCAAAAGTGTTATTTCAGTTGTAACGGCATTGGACATAAAATAGCTGAAATAAGCAAAAAATTAAACTTGCCTTGAAAAGTAAATATTTGTACTGCGAGGCGAGAAAGCGAATGAATATCTCACTCTTGCGACCACCACGATCCACAAACTTCACACTTCCAAACGTAGAACGAATAGAATCCCTTTGTGGCGACCTTTTTATTTGAGAATCAACGAAAACTAGAATTCTCGTAACATCTGCACCTGGAACTGATGATTGACAATGAATTGGTTCAACTGTTTTGGGCCTGCTTTTCGAGTACTTTAAATCTATTCGCAGCTTCTTGAAAACAGGATCATTTATGGCAGGATCAGCAGGACCAGAAATTAACATATGTCTGAAAAACTCTGGAACCGCCTCACTGACGTTTTCAGAAACCTCCTGTCTTGGTAAAATAAAATCCTGGAGATTTCTGTTCTGTTCGGGTACCTGAGAAATAAATCGCTCAATGTTGTTGGGTATATAAACTGCCCAATCGTCGCCCACTTTAGCACCAATAAGTTCAGCAGCAGATGATGATGATAAGAGAAATGCATTTGATGAAGGGACGGCCGATGGAATCACATAATTCGGTGAGCTCTTGATTGCCTCAACAAGTTGCGGCAGTCTCAATTCCTGTACGTGTTCGAAGTACATCACGTAGTTCGAATTATGTAGACAAGATTTCAGCCAACGATCTGTTTTGGGAAAATTACTGATATTAAAATTTAGTGACTCACTACCAGACATGGAAAATTCGCTGACGTAAAGAGAAACATCGTCATTTACTTTCATTTCTCGTAACAAATTGGCTTCATCGGTAACACCATTTGAAACATCCACAAGAAAATAAGTCATCGTATAAAATTCCCCATAACGCTGCAAACCACCATATGTAGCTCGTATCAAATCACGACCTTTCTCGTCGTAACAATCACTAAGTATAATAATTAAAATATCCAATTTTCTTTTAAATTTGCTACATGGTCCCTCTAAAGAGTATTTGTCATCGGACTTTGAGTCTAATTCAGGATCGGTTACTGTTATTTTAGGTGGTCGCTCTTCAATTCTACTTAAATTTCCGTCGCCAGAACTGGTTGATGACGTCACAAAGAGAAACACTAGGATGTAAAACATAAAAAAGCCGAGTAGCATTGTCACTGAAGTCCTCCATGTCTGAAAATAAATAAAGATTCAAGTCCCAGTCACTCATATTTCAATCTTATAAAAATAATTTTTAAAGCTAAGTGTATTCTTTGACCGCCTATTTCACTCACTATAGAGTACAGAATTGCCAAAGACTGGGTCTATCCCATTATGGACACCCCCTCCGTCCCAAACAAAATTAAAAACGCTCCTCCACAACATTGGGTGAATATTGGGTGATCAGTGGTGATTCCAGCTCTACTTATAAATAAAGCACTTGGTATATTTTCAAATATTATATATATATATATATATATATATATATATAATATTATATATATATATATATATATATATATATATATATATGTATATATATATATATGAGGAAGAGATAAAAACAGACTAAGACCATATGAACATAACCGACTAACGTCGGGCGAATTGCTCTCAAACGACCGTCGAGCGGTTGGCTTCGTCAGTTGCTAGCCACGGTTTAGTGAGGCTAGCTTCAGATTAATTGCAGGGGCCTAAGGTGAGCGCAGCGGGGGTGCAAAAGTGGATTGGGGGGACTGATTTGAGGGCGGTGGGTGGGGCATGGGATCAATTTCTAAGAACCGCCCTTCACACTATAAGTATAAGCCTCCAGAACAGTTTCTGCTAACCGCATACTTGAAGACTAGCGGGCTGATCGGCTCTAAGAGAACTTAATGTAAATTGGGCGCTACCTCTTTATCCCGTTTCTGAAGACCAAAGTCAAATGTGTCAGACTAAAAATCGTCCAAGCGAAAAATTGCATAAAAGAGACAAACAGGATTGACATATTTGCTAAAAATTGCTTTTGAGAGCAAGTAACAATGATTTTAAAAAGTGCCTGTTAAGTCATTTATGATTTAAAAAAAACATTTCTACTATAACTCATTGTTAATTAGGATCAGTGATGATGACATTACGCCACATGACAGCAGCTGAAGTGAGGCATCAAAGAAAGAGAGAGAGAGAGAGAGAGAGAGAGAGAGAGAGAGAGAGAGAGAGAGAGAGAGAGAGAGAGAGAGAGCTGAAGTGAGTGAGAGAGAGGCAAAACGTGAACGAGAAGGAGAAGGAAAGAAACCCTAACCGACAGAGAAAGATATGAAAATTTTCCATGATGGGATTCGACTCTTCAACTTCTAGTTTTCTAACCCTGTTAGTAAATAAATCTAGTTTTCTAACCCTGTTAGTAAATAAATCTAGTAAAAGCTAATAAAAAAATCTGAAAAAGGCAAAATTTAAAAATTTTCAACTTCGCAGTAAAAAAGTTCGAAATCATTTGTTGTCTCAAAATTTCTGTAAAATAAACCATCTCCGAGACTTAAAAAGTTTCGTTGGCCAGTAATAGTCGTTCAGACAAAAAATTTTGAACAAATTTGGAAACAATTGCAAATTTTAACAAAAGCTTAAGATAGTAACTAAAACTTAAGATATTAATATCTTAAGAGAAATTTGAGTGTCTCAAGAGACTATCCCTGTCTCAAGCCTGAAATAGTTTCACTGGATAGTGAAGATCCATACAATTAGATAAAAATTTTCCAAAAATTTGAAAAAATTTAAATTATATCCGAGAATTACAAAAACGGGAGTAAAAAATTCATCAACATCCCATTAACTCTAGAAAGAATGCAGCAGCTTATAATCAAACCGTGGAGGAGGTCCCAGGGCCCCTGTTGACCGATAAAATTCAAAAACATGAAAAAATTGCAAAAACTTTAAAAAATTGTTTAACTTCGTGATATTAAAATCTTATTTATATTAATATTATTTCGCAGTAGAAAAAGTTCAAAACCATTTTTTATCTCCCGAGTTCTGTCAAAAACCCATCAGCAAGACTTAAAAACGTTTTTGGCCAGTAATGATCGTTAAACTCAGCAAAAAGACAAAAAAATTTTGAAAACTGCAAATTTTAACAAAATCTTGCTATTATTCGTAATATTAATAACTTCAGAAGCATTTCATTGTCTCACGAGACTATCCAGTATCCCAATCCCAAGACCTAAGCAGTTTCACTGGCTCATAAAGTGCATTAACTTGGAACATGATAAAAATTTCCCAAAAATTTGAAAAAAAAACGTTAATTGTATTCAAAAATTACTAAAACTGAGTCAAAAAATATTGATCTACAATCCATTAACACTAGAAAAATTATAGCAGCATTTTATCAAACCTTGGAGGAGGTCTCAGGGCCCCTGGTAACGGAAAAAATTCAAAATCAAGAAAAAAATGCAAATAATTAATTTGTTTAAATGCGTGATATGAAAATCTTGATAAAAATTTGATTACATCCATAAACTCTGCAGTAACATATTATCAAACACTACAGGAAGTGGCGTGGCTATTGAGGCTAGAGAAAACTAAAAAATGACTAACAAATTCAAAAAACTTAACTCAATTGCAAGTTTTTATTAAAAAATTTGCTGAAACTTGTGATATTGAAAAGTTGCAAATTAATCCATTGCCAACAAATTTTTTTCAATTTTCTATTATCGAACCCTAATGGAGACTTTCTGACCCTTGAGTCTCCAAAAACCTGAGTAATGACTATGTCAAAAAAATGAAAAAATGGCAAAAATTGTTAAGAAACGCTAAAATTCGTGATGTTAAAATCTTGCAAGACATTCGATTACATCTAGAAATAATACATAATACAGTAACCTATTTTCAAACCGTAAAGGAGGTTCATTCGCTCTTGAGACTGAAAAACCTAAAAAACGTCAAAAAATTTTTTTAAAAAACTTGGAAAAAAGCAAGTTTTATCTAAAAATTGCTAAAATTTGTTGACTTTAAAAAGTTGAAAAACTATTCCATGGCCAATAAAAGTTTGTCAGTAATTTTTTATCAAACCCTTTAGGAAATTCTCTGGACTCTGGGTCTGGAAAGATCTGGAAAAGGAAAAATAAATTTCAAAAAACGCTAAAACTCGTGATGTTAAAATGTTGAAACCATTCCGTTACCACTAGAAACATTGCAGTAACCTTTTATTAAAACCTAGAGGAGATTCCCTGACACCTAGCGCTGATAAAAATCAGGAAACGTCAAAAAAATTTTAAAAATATTGAAAAAATTGCAAAATAGTATAAATTCGCGCGTTTTTAGCGAGCGGTTGTTCGTCAGTAGCCAGAAGTAACGGGGGCGGGGGGTACACCCAGGGCTGACGGGGGGAGTGGGGCAATAGTCGGTGGGTGGGGGGGGGGGTAACAGCGCGCGGGGGTTGGGGGCAATAGTGGGGGGGGGGGGTCAACAGTGGAGGCATCTTCAACCTCTACAAACCGCCCTTCACACCATAACTATAAGTCTCCAACATAGTTTGAGCTGAAACAGAGCTGAAAGGCTCTAAGAGCACTTAATGCCCGCTGGGCGCTACCTGTTCATTCCGTTTTTGAGGACGAAAAGTCAAAAGCGTCAGACGAAAAATCAGTCAAGCGAAAAATCGCATAAAAAAGACCGACAGGAATAATATAATTGCTACAAACTTCGTTTGAGAGCAATTAAACAACAAATGCACTAAAACAGCACAAGAATACGAGTACAGCCTCCCTTCATAGACAACGGCACCTATTAAGCATCAACTATTTTGCGTCTTCTTAACGTCCCAGAGCCTTTGCTGCAGAGGATGGAGCTCCTTAGCAGAGCGAAGCTGACTTTTCTCGGATCAGTCACCACAACTACCCTACTTTTATGCTGAGGGCTTCAAAACTAGTTGTTTTATCGCTATCGAAGAAAATGGGCCAGCGCCACATGTGCATGTAAAGACCAGCGGACAGAAAAAAAAATTTTCTCAACGTCAATTATTCTTCGTGTGTTCTTCTTTATTGATTAAAGATTCTTTTATTCTTCGCTTCTGCCTCCCGGACAACTTTTTGGCAGTGGGTCAACGATCTTTATGTTTCACAAAAACTAGATTGAAACCTCCAGTAGATTTAATGTCCAAACTCTCATCATCTTCAATGATTGTTGGTTTAACAGCAAAGGCTTCCCCTTGCAACGGCTAAAGACGAGGCTCGATACTGGCATGACACATCGATTGTCAAAGAGACTTGCAATTAATTCTGCGTGTAAAATCGGCTGTGTGTAGACTTCCTTTGGATAATGGAGGGCATACACCAGGCTGCTATTTTCCTTTAACCGCATAATTAACGGGATCCCAACCATAGGAAGTGCAAAGCCAACTCCGAGTTTGCGGTTCGTTGAATATCAGTTATATGGCCTCAAAATGATAAAGTTGAGCCAACTTGATGCACCTGTCTCCATTCAATAATTCGGAAAGTCCTCCCCCCTCCGAACAATGGAGGGCATTAAATGACGAGATAATTCTCAAAGTGGAAAAAGATATGAATGGAACTTTACTTCAAATGAAAAACATAGCAGGACAAGGCCTGGCGTACAATTCTAAGAATTTTTAATGACTAAACAAAAAACTATACCTAGAACGGCCTATGAGTGAATTGGGACAACCATTTTTTAAAAAAATCAGATCAAAATAATCAATGTAAAAATGCCGCATGTGAACAAAAAAAACCATTAGCAAATGGAAAATTGTTTCAAACAGAAAACCAGGTCTAGAACGAACTATGATTGGATTGGGAAGACCAATTAGAGAAAGATCCGATCCGGAAAACACAGTAAAAAATCAAAGTATGTGCTCAAATCAATAGTTATGTGCTTGCAAAAGTTCACCAATGCCCCCGTTTTATCTATTCCAGGAAGTCCTTATCACAACCTAAACAATTCTTTGACTGCGTGTTTTGAAAATGTGGCGGGAGCTAATATCAAAATTTCGATCTGATAGCAAGACAAAAACTTGAAAGTTTTGAGTTTGAGGCGAATGAGCAAACAGTATCACAAGATGTTAAAAGTTCATAAACTAATGTTCCCGTCTCTGAGTCCTTACTCCAGTGACACCTCTCCCAATATTGAAAGATCAACACTTAAAAACCTACCCCAAAACTGGCAGTCACAAACGGTTATATTAAGGTAATGGTAACTGGTAATGTCAATAAAGTTTGACAATGGGGACTACCCTGACAGTTTCTTGGCCAGTACTTGGATGAAAACCTCGAATATAAACTAAAAGTGAGAACAAGATGAGCTCTGGAGAAACAAAAACTGTGAGACAAAGATGCCCTGACTGTCATAAAAAGTGGTTGGGAATAGCAAGGCAGTTGAATGCAAAAATCTTAAAAACTGATATCACAAAATGTGAGAACAAAAAGGGCACGTTGTTTGGAAATGTTTGCATTGTGAAATTGCACCAACTGAAAACAAACCCAGGAAACGAAAACTGTTCGAAAGATATGAGGCCGACATTAATTTCACTGTAAAAGACGGCCCCAAAAATTAAATTGCTACAATTAGAAAAATTGCATAAAAAATTGGGGTACACAATTGAAAAAATGAATTAGAGCCGTGAAATATCTTTCTTTGCTATGGCAGTCTACAATGAACAAACATAGAATTGTATTTTAAATTTTACCGAAAGCCGTCAGAAACAGGAACAATTCTGAATGCCCGCAGCTGCGCACAACTCTATCAAAAAAAATGAAGAGGGTACCATCGATAGGTTTTTTTCGATCGATAAGCATTTGGAAAACTTTTCTTGAAGATTGGCAACAAAAACTTGTGTCGCAAAAATCAATGTCCGGAGATTTGTCCTCAAGCATTGAAAATCAGAATACTGAGAAAATTTTTAAACGGCCGTAAAAAAAGACCTCAAGAAACCACTACAGCCGAAAACAAGTCAAAAATTAACCCAAACCGAAAAAAAATTGCCCACATGTTGTTGCCATATAGAAGTCAATTAGGCGTGAAATCAAAAACCTGCCAGAAATAACGAATAATCGAGTAATCTACAAAACATTGGAACTTAAAACCTTCATACCGTCATTACGATCGAATTTTGACCAGCATCTAAAATCGCACTTTGTATGCGAAATTATTTGTGACTGCTTATCCATTTCTTTCGGGCAAAAATTCAGACATATCTCTGTGCGAATGGCAGAACGTCAAAAAACAGACTGGTTGGTGCGTGAGCACGTAAATTAATGTTGTGGCACATTTTGATTATTAATCAGTACAATGCGCCACAAGAACATATGGCTCTAGAAGCAATATATATATATATATATATATATATATATATATATATGTATAAACAAATAAAACACAACGAAAACCCTCGTAAAACTCATAAAACTTATAAAAACTTGTTAAATTATAAACTTAATGAAAAACAATAAAAAAATTTAAACAACAAAAACAGGTCCATGGATCCAAATTTATTGTCTACACAAAAAAAATCACAATGGTTCTGCTTAAAAAAACCACTTTCCGAGACAGTTTTACAATAACGTTTTGTTTCATAACTAAATTTAAATCATTTCGATTGCAAATAAATTGACTATAAATTGAATTTTACTTCATGATGCAAGATATTGTTATTTCTATTAAGATTCTAACAGAAATACGGGACATCTCCATTTCCTATTTACAGTAATGGGTCCTTATTTCAGTTCACTCTTAAAGTTCTCGGTCATGTGATACAGCAATTACATAAGCAGATGAACGTCCTATTGGACGTGTCTGATTTGTTGAAAAAATCGTGGAAGTATTTCCACATAAATTTCAGAAGAATTCTTTTCAGCTCTGCAGGTTCGCTTAGTTTAACAAAAGTAAAAGCAGACTAGATGGATAAGTTGTTCTGTAGAAGAAGTTCGAGAGCTGGAGCTCCCGTTTTGTTAGGGCAGAACGAAAGAATTCATTGACCTTCTGTCTGATGTTGAAAACTCTAAGTAATCAGAGTATAGGATATCGTTTCTGACTTTTACAATTTTTGATAGGAGGAGAAAATCAGAGAAAATTAGAAATTGCCAAGAGGTAACACCTTAGGAAACTTTAGCCTTTCTTTATAACTTTTCTTCATCCAATTCGTAATTTTTCTGTGAAAAATTTAAAAATTGCTGAGGTATGTTTTTGACGGCATGTAACAATTAGAAGCATGAGTGAAAATCAGAATGAACGAACTTTTCATTGAATTTAATTTGGACGAAAGTTTTCTCGACACTTTTTTTAATTTGATGGAAAAACAGGTTGGATCAATCAATTCTGGTTTCTACGTGCTGTCTGAAAGATAAATTACTTTGCACAAAAAGACCAAGATCTTCAACGGACTCTTTCTACTGCAGCATTGATTAACGCAGACAAACTTACAGCTTAAGCGTTTTATTAACACTAATAATATGGCATTTCTTAAAATTAAAACTGATGTTGTTTGCATAACTTCATTAGAAAACCGAAATCAAACCAATTTGAGCTCAATAGCAGTCACCCATATGTTCATTGTACAAAAGCAATAACACATAAGCCAGCAGGTAAAAAGTTGAATGAACACAACGTTCGGTTGAGAATAAGGAAAAGCACTGGCTCCAATATGGAGCCCTGCTGGACTCCCGATGTAACAGCTGATGACTCTGAACAACAATCTTGTACTTTAACGAACTGTCGTCTATTCGTTAGGTAACTTTCTATGTGCTTCGGAAGTTGTCCACCTAATTTTGGATAATTTTAAGTGGAATAAATCGTCGTTATCTTGTTGAAAGCCTTAAAAAATCAAAAGGAAAAACAGAAACACCGTGCGAATTGTTTTCAAGGGAATAAAAAAAATTGCTCATATAACATATAATTTAAATGATTAGGGAACGCCGTTCTCTGAATTCAAATTCAGCATTGTTATTATATGTTTTGAAGAACGACGATAGACTAAAAAAAATTTATAGCGAAAATTTGTGGTTTTTTAGTTTACTTAGCGCTTTCTAAAGAGAAAGGCAGATTTTCATGTCGATATTGAGTTTTTGCATGGTATCGATGAAACAAAAATTATCATCTTCAATTGTGATGCAGTCACAGTTTGAAGGTTCAGTAGTAACACTTGCAAGTGCCAAATTCAAGATATTTACTAAACTAAAGCAAATACATGATTTGTTGAAATCGTCAACCACGCCATACCAATTTATCGTAGAAAAAGGCAAACATCATCAACCATGATCCCAAATGATTGGCAAATGATCTTTTGGTCAAGAGAAGTTTTTTTTCAGCGGCTAGGTAAAATGAGTAGCGAAAACTGAAAATTAATTTTCAAAAATGAGGAAAAAGATTATGCAAAATGAAAATCGGTTTTTGGTGACAAGTTATAGGCATCTGCTTAGCTTTGGGAAAATTTTAATAAAAAAACACCAATGGAAATGATTAACGGCGAATTTGTAAATATATCTAAGGAATTTTGAAAAAAAATAAAAAATAGCTTTTTTGGCGAGTAGTACTCGCTACAAAATGGAATCATTAAGTTATCAAAAATTCCTTATCAATTATATATATGTACGCTATTCGGTTAAAAAAGCTCAAAATTAAAAAACATTTAAGGAGAATAAGACAATTTTATGCAGTGCAGATGAGCTGTAGTATAAACCTTTTTGGGACTAACCCATCCGTATCTAAGATCAGTTCCATTTCCAAACTTTCATTTGGTTATATCGAAATGATATCTTTTCAGTGGAGATGCGGTTAACCAGCATGATTCTCCTTTTTCCGTAGCCAAATCTAGGCATTAGGCCTATTTTTCACTGAGGAAATCTTTCAGCGCCAACGTCTTCGCTCGAGCCTGTTCCAGTTTTTTTTCCGATTTTCTGAAATTTTGTCCTGATAAAATTCTGCAAGTTCCTGATAAGTCTAGCAACAAAGTGGAAAATAGGATTTTTAAAGCCAATTCAGTTAGTTTAAGAGAATGAAACAGTAGGAGTAGTAGTAGTGAATGTATAGTAAAGGCTTTAGGATGCACATTCAAGGGTCTGTTAGACCCAATTGAGTTCAGTCCACGAAGTAGTTCACGTTTAGCCTAGTTTTCTTGTTGTAGTAGTAGCAGTAGTAGTGCAGGCTTTAGGGATTGGAACCCATGGTTTTCCATCCAAAACTTTTTTCGGGTTTAGCCAATTGAGTTTTCCGTTATTGCAGTTGGCGCACGGGCAGTTCAGTCCACATTAATATATTTTGTTTTTTTGGATACTTCTAAAAACGTTATCAGCGAATGATAGTAAGATCCTTTTCCTTAATTCGAGAAACCTTTGTTGATGGCATAACAGATAATGTGGCATAAAATTCCAGTTCTTTTTCAACTGAAATTCTGGTATCATAAATTATCTTCGTTTACCCTGTATCGTGTGACTTTCTCCTGCTTTTGCCAACTCGTTGATAGAAATCTCGTAGTTGTTATTGATCGTTGAAACAGGCGAAGTACATCTTACTTTTCTTGATATAACGCTACGGTAAAAATTTAAGTTTCTGCAGTCTGTGTTTTTGTGTAATTGCAGCGCTTATGGTCTACCTCTTTTTCTTCGTACCTTTTTGAAGATCGAAGATGTTTTTGTCGCCAATGTTGCTCGGTTGCCGTAAGCAGCGGTAGCAGCATCATAAACAGCATATCTTTGTAGGCGTTCTAATTGATGAAATTTTCGAGAGGTTTGATTGTACCTCATAGGCTTGTAGGAAGACCAGCAGAACTTAGCCAAGTAATGGTCTTAGCTGCTGTAGTTTGTTGGAAAGTTTTTTTTTCATTTGGAAAAGTGCTTTTAATTGCTTAATTGATACAGTTGTCACTCCAAATGAAATTTGGGGTGAGCACTAAATTTAGGTCACGCTGCACCTTTGCTGGCTCCATATTGAGGTTGTTCATCGCAACTCTCACTGTGCCTTTTTGTAAATAAAAGCTTCCAATTTGTGGCGTTTAGTTGCAGTTCGTTGTAAGAGCACCAATTTTATATACTTTTAGCATCGTTCGTAAATTTGCTCTGATTTATTGCAAAAAAATTGAAATCGTCCGAAAATCCAAAACATTCTTAATTCCATACTGCACATGGTAAATTCCTTTTGAGCAGCAGAAAAAGAAGCGGTCCCAGATTAGAATCTTGCGGAAACCTGCAACTGACTTTAGCCGGGTCAGATCATTGTTTTTTTTTTTTACGTTGTTCCCGTTTCGCGCAATAAGGAGTTTAGAAATTGCGGCATTTTTCACCAATAGCAATGGACTTCAATTTTGAGCAAATTGAGAGGTACTTTAACAAAAGCCCTAGAGAAGTTGAGATACACATTTGTAGGGTTTTTAAAGTTGGAGTAGTCCTAATTCTGGTGTCTTGAATCAAGATAGACCAGCAATGACTGTACCTCTGCTGACAAGTACAATTAAAGGACAGAACGAATCCGGCTGATGTCACCTGTTGAATCTAAGCATTAAATCCACATGGAGAGCATTGATTTGGTTGATTAAGCCTTCACGTTTACTGGACAGGTTATGTTTTGTTGTGAAATCTTTAACTTCAGTTTCACAGCTACTTTTCAAATTTATTAATTTTTGACGTGGGAGAAACACAATTGACAACAATTTATATTTAGGGCGGCACTTTATATTTCTTCTTTCCTGTTGAATAAAAGCAGCTCTGAGAATTTCCCCACTTAATTCAGTTGCCATAGTTAATAATTGGATTGACATCGGGGCAAATCACTGGTTTCGGGCCTTTTTCAAACTCCTATATTATGATTATATCAAATAGCGTCACCATCAAAATAGATCTAATAATAGTTGCTCAATGTTACTCTCGAAACTTATTTGCAGTAATTCCGTTGCTGTTTTGTTTGCCATGAAAAGATAACTGAAACTTGTCATAAGGTAGATAATTTTGATATTAATAAAAACCGATCTGTTG